>NC_080423.1:99768955-100068955 GCF_029873635.1 Malania oleifera
AAAAGAGTCATTAAAAAACTAATCCTATAAGATCTTTGAAGTCCTTAGTTATATTGACCATGGAATTTTTTATCTAGGTTACCACATAGTCATTGAAAAAAAAAAAAAGAGGTCAACAGAAAAAAAAAACAAAAAAAATGGTTAAATAGAAGAAACAAAGTTGATTATTACTAATTCAATCCAAACTGGATAACCTAACTTTTCAACATCTTTCCATCTTTTATCAAAATGGACATTGAAACTTAATGGATAATAGTCAATTTCTTCTTATTATGTAGAAAAAACAAGGTAAGATGTGAGATAACTAAAGCAATAAATAAAATAAAGAAGAAAAAGGATAGCCTAGAGACATAAAAAAGATCATTTGTAAAGAGAGACTTTCATAAAGAGGATAGTCTGTAACCTGTCCTCGCCTGGTAGTGCCTTTCCACCCACTGAGAGGAGCGCACCCCCTCGCAGACAGTCAGGGCGCCCCAAAGAAGGTTGTTATTTCCATTAGTATAATATTCAAATATCCATTAAAACCCTTATGCCTTCTTTATCAAAAAAACAACTAATTAAGATGCAACACAAAAAATCAATTCTAAATCAAAGTTCTTTTTTCACTAGTGAAAATTAAAAAATGATAAAAAAGATATGTGAAGGAACAAAATTGATACCTCATTTTTCTCTAAAGATCAAACATGAATTTCTAAGTATAGAAAGATATTTATCTAAACACAATTTTAAATACAGCGTATATATTAGGTATTTGAGGACATTTTGGAGTAAAGATCTATTTCACTAAAGTTAAGAAATAATATAAATCTTTTTTTTTTTGATATCCACTAGAAAAAGTTTGATGAGATTGATTAAAAATCTCTAAGTTCTAAGTTATAAAGAAAAAGATTATAAAATATTCTTGCATTACACACATTCACAAATTGAACTTTATTTTTCAAAAATAAACGAAAAATAAATAAAATAATGTTATAGGTTAACTTTATAACTGAAGAATCTATAAAAAAAAAAAATGAAAACCTTAATAATCACTTCTGAATAATATCTTTATACGACATGACATAAAAATATCATCAATAATTGATTCATTATATGAATTATCACTATAATCATTATAACATGATTTAGAATGAAGGAGACATTTGATTCTTCATCATCGTCCCAAAAGTCATAAAAAAGCAAGCGACCTCTTAAAGAGTCAAACTATGAGTGCAATATATCGGAAAATAAAACGAACTTGGAAAGTCATAAAAATAATAAAACAAAAAAAAGGGGGTAATATATAAGGAATAAAGGTTGGCATTTCATTGCCTTTTACATATTGTTCTTATTTAGAAATCTTAATTAAGTTGTGGAATAAACAATTATTAACAAAAAAAAAGTAGTTCAAAATTTCATTACAAATAATATATAGACAAAATCGGAAAAAAAGGTGAGGGAAGTAGGGGAACATATAGTGAAAAGAAGTTGTTCCAACTTTTATACAAAGATTTAATGAAAAAACCCTATAATATTAAAACAATTTCTAAAAGCAAACTTAAAGTTTAGTATTCTTTTAAAGAAGATATTTCAACAAAAAACCATAAAAACTTACAGTAAAATGAATGCATAGTTACTTCATTATCTAAAAAAAAAGATCAACTTGTATCTTACCATCTTCTTCACTAAAATTAAAGAGCTAATTCACTTTTGACATACCTTAAAAGAGCTATAGATAGTCTATTTTATGTTTTTCATCATTTCTTTCAAAATAGGTGAAAAGAAAAGTATAAAAGAGAAAAGGCAAAAAAAAAAAAACAAACGTAAAGAGAAAAAAAAAAAACAAAGGAAAGAAGAGTCACATAAGAGAGTTCAAACTAAAAGGGATATGATAAAAATTTATTGACAAAAAAAGAGTTAAGTCACCTTACCGATAATGGCAAAAAATGGAACGATGGTAAAAGGTAATCCCAATATTGAAAAAAAGCGAAAAAGTCCCAATACTAAAGGATAACAAATGCCGCAATACAATATTACATAAAAAAAGATTGTGAAATCGATTATTCCCATAAGAAATTGAAAAAGAAGAGAACAAAAAGAAGTAATAGTAAAAGAAAAAAACACAAAGAAGAAAAAAAAAAAAAAAAGTAGAAAAAAACTAAGAATGTAACATAAAATTACTGATATGTTTTATCTAGGAAATTCAGTACTTGCAAAGGCCTCAAATACATGCTTAAAAAAAAAAAAGAGCATAGTCAGAGATAAAAATCTAACCATACTAACTAACAATACAAATATCGTTCCATTAATAAGGTACATTCATAGCTATGTCCAATGTACATGTTGAAACTGACTACATGTCATGACATAATTAAAATAAAAAATCAGAACCATAACATAAAAAAAAAGAACAAAAAAGCAAACAAAAAATAACAAAGTAAAAGAAAAAATTACATGAGCAACAAAATAGAGTTACATTGCAATAAATAGTTTGTAATCCACTTGTTGGTAAAGTCTTTTTTAGAACTTTAAAGAAGAACTTCTTTGCATACTACAAAATGGGAGAAAAAAGGAGTGGATAGGCATAAGCGAAAAAAAAAAAAAAAAAAAACCAAAAAATTTAAAAAAAACACCATAAAAAAAAAAAAAAAAAATAAAGTAAAAAAAACAAAAAAAAAAATAAGTAAAAAAAAATAAAAAAACTTCATTAAAAAATTTCACCAAAACAAAAAGTAAAAATAAAAGGTTATGAAAATAATAATCAATCAATCTTTGTACTAAAAAATATACCAAAAAAAAAAAGATAAACGAAAAGAAGAGAAGAGAAAAAAAATTAAAAAAAGAAAAGAGAAGAGAAAGAGGAATAAAGATTGAGAAAAGAGCGAAAAAAGTAGTGAAACAAATACGAAATAATTAAACATAAAAGAATATCAACTAAACTAAAAGAAAGATGAAATAAGTAATATAAAAGTACGACAAGTAATAATTAAAAAAAACAACTTCACTAAAAACAATAAAACTCCACAAAAAAACTATATAAAGAATGAACCAAAGATATAAAAAAAAAAACCAAACAAAAAGGTTATCGGAAATCACTAAATAAGTGGAAAAATATATTATGATGAACAAAGGTTTTGAATAACAAGTCACTAAGAATAAAAAAGTAAAAAAAAGTAAAAAATGGACAATAAAAACGATGAAACACAAAGGTAGAAAAAAAAGAAAGTATTTAACGGCAAAATTCGATACAACTAATTAACCACAAAATCATATCAAATTAGATGTGCCCAAACTTGAAATGCTTCTGCACAATACATAAAACAAATGATAAAAAAAAACAAGCTAGAATAAAAGAAAAGAACACGTACTAATAGACAATTTAAAATATGAAAGAAGAAGAAGTCAATGGAGAGGACAAAAAAGAAAGAGGGATATCAAACAAAAGAAGGGGGATACCAAAAAAAAAAAAATACAGCCAAAAAAGAAGGAGAGAAAAAAAAATAAAAAAGAGCCAAAGAATGACGAAGAATATGGAAACAGAGAAGAGAAAAAAATGGAGGATGGAAAACGGGGGAGATAAAAGAGAAAAAAAGGAAAAGAAAGAATTAACAGGAAAAAAAAGAAATAAACCCGGAAAAAAAAAAAACAGAAATAAGAAAAGCAAAAAATAATAATGTAAAAAATAAAATAAACTAAAATACTAAATAAAATTCTAACAAACAGAAAATATAAAACATTAAAAGGAAAGAAATATTTATAAGAACAATTAAGAGGTAAGACAAGGTGTTAAGATTGACAATTCACGGAAAAAAACCAAAATAAATGTGATTTGATTGTAAGTCGTTGACCTAAGAAAAGGACGACAAAGTCAACTAAAAAATTCCCAATAAGAAAAAGTGACTAAATATTATCACAATATACTAAACAAAACTAATTCATTATGGAAGAGACCCCCACCCTTTTTTCCCCCCCCATTTTTTTTTGTTTTAGTTTGATTTTCGTTCAAACAAAAAACAAATGCACCCACACATACACTTAAAGAAATACAAAAAAATGATAATCACCTATTCCGATAACCCACACAAAGAAACAAAAAAAAAAAAAAAAAAAAAAAACAAATACAAAAACAGAAAACAGATAAGTGTCAAACAGGACCAACGAAGGAGCCATGCTCTACACATTCCATAAGTAGTCCACACTTATACAATAACTTAAAAATGGCCAATTATCTTGGATTGGGGACATGCCCAAAGAAGACACTAATGACGCCTCTAATTACTGATACTCCAAACACCTAACTTACTTTCTGGCAACATTGAAGGACCAACTTCGGGCGGGGGGGACCGAGCGGTCTCGATCTCTTGCGCCATTTTATTGTGCAGGTTTTCGATTAGCTTGGATTATTCTCCTCAAGTTCTCCAAATTAAAGCTCTTGGCTCAAAATTTGTACCATTTGCACTCAACAAAGAACATGAACAAAGGCAATGTGGGATTTGTTGTTTCAGAAGTCATAAGTTGTGCCTTCCTGAGTAATTAGTCCAATAAACTCAAGAGCAACACTGAGGGTATTAGCAGCCGCCAAAGACCGTAGGCTGCTTGATGACAATTTCTCCCCTTCCCCCGCCATATCCGATATGCCCCGAAACACAATGCAAGGCACCCCATTTGAAATACATGTCTGCAAGGACACCAACACCACCAACAATTACAGTAATTAGTCAACAATCCTCTTCAATTCCCAAGCACAAAGGAATTGGAAAATTGCCCTTACAAAAAGCACAACCTTGTTCATGGTGTGTAGTTACTCACCATCATTACAATGACAGAATCATTCATCCACAGTGGAAACCAGGAATTCTTTGAAAAGAAGTTATGCGTCTCTGTATGCTGACGATTGTCGAGGAGTTTTTAATACATCTGCATTTAATAGTAGAACTTCTCAGCACAAAGAAACATTGAATCTCTTGGTGTGTTGGGCAGGCAAGGGGTCTCATTGAGGTTCTATTGTGGTTTGTTGGTTTTTGTCAGCTCCAAATCCTGTAAAAAGTCTTAGCCTTTAATCAACATGAAAGACAGAAACATCGTCATCTGCATTGGGATGGGAAAAACCTGAAGCCGAGTAGCAATACCGAACCATTTTGGCTCGACGGGAAGCCAGAAAGCTTCCTTCATTGGGTGTGTCAAGTGGAGTAAGCTGTGCGAGGGGGTGAACCTCTAGTTTGGCCAAAAAGAGATATCTCCCGTTGTTGGGAAAGGTGGTTATGGCTACAAAATCTCTTAAGGTGCTGGTTTACTGCACTTTCTCTGACTTGAATTCCTAAACATATTTGTTCAAACACAGATAAAAATTTTGGTATCATGCTGCTGTATGATTCAAGAAAGGCATTGGGTTTCTTTTGAAACTAAATTAAAGAAGATCATATCAATCTGATTGAAAATTTCAGTTCAAAATGCAATTGTGTATGGCTCAGTTTCTGACCATCCATTTCCATGAAGCTGTGTAGGCAACTTGCTTTGGCACACTCACATCCCCAATGTACAATGAGTCATTAGTGCTTCCAGCTATTCCATAGTGAACCGCTCCTCGTATATCAAATGTGTCAAGCAGGATTTGCACTGTAATCCCTGCATTTAGCTGAGTACAGTAGATACATAGTAGAGTCAATTCACAGCGAAGTATTAATAATAAACTATAAACTCTGATATTCATTATATGTGCTTATGTTTTAGCTTGACTTCGAAAACAACAAAGGATAAAAATTGTAGTCTGCTTTCAATTTCTAAAAATTGTTTGAATTGTTTCTCATATTCATAAGAGTAGTCTGCTTGGTATGTTGATTCAAGCCACGGTATCATTGTGCCATTACAAGAAAGAAAATTGAGGATTGAGATTGTTTTAATTTACATTTATTCTAATTGTTCCTAAAATGTCCTCCCTCTTCTTTAAGTTTAAGATAAAAATTAAATTCTCAACCAATGAGAAAATTAGTAAATTAATATTTTTTAAAAAGCTATTCACAAATCAATAACCCATTCATTGTCTGCATAATGGTGGTACAATTTCGCAAACAACTCCATGGACTTGTCCTAAATTTCCAAACTACATGACAGATGCATATAGTTGCTTTGTTCCTCTCGTTTTTTCTAGAATTATCCAAAATTTCCAAAAAAAATTAAATGACAGATTTTCTTCGTTGCTTAATTTGTTTGTAATCAGATGAAGTTAAGTTGGAATTTAATAGTTCTGAAATCAATTTAGTTTAACTGAAGTTTCACGTTCAATATTCTTAAGGTAAATTTCAGTATCTTCAGTGTGTCAAATCAGTTCGAATACACCCCAAGTTAGCATAGCAATGAGCTTATTCACAACAAGAACAGTAGAAGGAAATGAAGAAAAGAAAAAGGAAGTGGACCGTCTGCTACCCTGTCATAACATAAATGACATCTACACCCTTAATCTTCCCAATGTTGAATCTCCTCCCTATAAGATATAAGATAAGAACATTATCCATTAATTGGACGGCCCACATTGATTAAACCCATATGAGAGAGAGAGAGAGAGAGAGAGAGAGAGAGACCAGCTATGTGAACCCAAGGAAGGAAAGAGTTGGGGACGAAGAGAGCAGAGTCTTGGAGCACAAATTCTTCAGTAGGGCAAGCCATGACCAGCCCAAAGAATGGCCCTGCCTCGTGGTTCACTCTATCCGCCACCCCACGCATTGGGTGCTTGTGCCTCAGCCCCTCCGACCCCTTCACCATCATTAACAGCACCACCAACACCACTTCTGAGAAGCGCCGCCGCTCCACCCACGGCCGGCAGATCATGATCATTAGGTGATCGGACGGCAGAGAATTACTCTTCCGGAGAAGTCGGAGGCATGGTGGTGCGGTCGGTGGGGATAGCTAGTGGGAATTAATTTAGGCATATGTTATATCTGCCATATGACTTTTCTTGTGATGTGATATAATGGTCGGACCAATTGCACATTTGCCTCAATAATTGCTTTTGCTTTTGTTTTTTGTTTTTTTTATACACTAGGCTTTCAGGACAGACTAATTACATGCCTATGCCAGTCATACCCTCAGCCAACAGGGTAAATCGAGAATATGCGTCGCAAGCAGTAGGATTTGAATCCTAAATTTCACATTCATCCAAGTCCATTTGATGAACCTCCTTATCACCTGAGTTTATCCTCGAACACATTTTTATTTTTTGATTCACTTCTATTGTCTTCTATTAAATCATGTCTATTATCACGTGTTGATTGTGACATAACTATTTTTTCAATAAACATTGTGTAGATTTTAACATTAAATGTTAATTATTGAATGGAAAACTTGAATTTTTTTATGTAACCTAATTTCTAAAATGGCGAAAAAAAAAGATTGTGGGAAAGCAATGTATGAATTGCTAAAAGGCATTAGAAAAAGTTGCAAATTAAGGAATTAGGTCAAAACTTAAAAGAAATTTAGGTGTAAGTAAAAGTCTCAAAAATATTAAAGTTTGTTTAGTTGGAGAGTAGGAAACAATTATTTTTTAAAAAAATTAAAATAAATTGGCCCCATTTTATATTTTACTTGTTTTCCTTGCAATATAGTAATAAAATTACAAAAAAGTTATGAGCATTTTGGTAATTTATGTGTATTTAAGGAATAGTATGATTACATTTGAGAAAGCCCTGACTTTCTTGAGATATGGCATCGGAAAAACAAAATGGAAAATTGGTTCCATTATGCTCAAAAATCGTCTATTAAAGGTATTTTAATCGGACTAATTCCATGTTTGATTACGTGGTGCTTCTAGAATCGAAGATGTAAAGCGAGAATGGAAAGAGTTTATCCAAGTGCAGATCAGATGTAAAAAAGTGCTCAATTCTTGATTAGTTTTATTGCTGAGAGCACTAATTCTTTACAAAAATTGAAGAAGTCAGACATTAAGATTTTAAATGAGTTTCAAATTAAGCATCAGGGAGTTTGCAACAGGTCTAGAAAAATTATTTCGTAAGTTAAACCTCCAGTCGGGTGAATAAAACTTAATTGTGATGGAAGTTGTAAGGGCAATTCGGATACTTCAGGAGGTGGATGAATTATTCGGAATTGTCACGGCATGGTAAAAGCGATTTTTTCAAGTTATTTTGGCAATGGTAGGAATAATAGTGCGGAATTAAAAGCAATCAGGGAAGGAATTCGTTTATATAAACGTTTGCATTATGTTAATGTAATTATTGAAAATGACTCGCGAATTGTAATTGATTGGTTTCGAACAGGTAAATGTACTTTGTGATATCTTTGAGAATTTTGGGAGGAGCTTGTGGTAGAGTTAGAATGAGTGAATGTCATGGTGATACATCAATATAGGGAAGGTAATAGTGCGGTTGATTTTCTTACTAAAGAATGAGAAATAGTAAACAATGTAAGTTATAAAGAACAACACCTTCTACCACATTATCTAAAAGGTATCTTTCGGATGGATAGGTAGGGTTTCGTTTCCGTTCGTCGTTAGTTCAATTCTAGAGTTTTGTTTGGTGTATTTCGTTTTAATTTTGGTAGTTTTTATATTTTTATCTCCTTTGTTAGTTATGTTAAATTTTGTTTGTCCTAATTTTAGTTAATTTGTTTTAACTTGTAACCACGGTATTACTTCGTCAAAAGTGAGGGTATATTAATAAATAAATGGAGGTGCCGCCCTCTTTTAGTAAAAAAAAAAAAAAAGGATAGGATAGAGCAAGAAAAAAAGAACCCAAAATGAGTTTATTTTTTTTTTTTTTATTTTTTTTTAAAGTTTTTTCTAAATAAAATTGTAATTCAAACGAACCATTAGGGTCTATTTGGATCAAGGACTTTGTTTGGGGAAAGGAAATAAGGAGGAAACTTGTTTTTTCTTGTATTTTTTTTCTATATAAAATAGTATCAAAAATGAAAGTTTATTTTAATATGACTAAAAATTAAGAAAAACTAAATATCAATGATATGTAAAAATCAAATTTTTGTTTATAAGTTTAGTATTTTTTTTTTTTTTTCATTCTCATTTCCTTGTTAACCAAATATAAAAATGTAGATTCCTTGATATTTTCCTTTCTCTTCTCTAATATTTTCTGAGTTCCAAACATGGCCTTAAAAATTTTAAAAATTGCTAATTTATAATTCCTCATATCAACATTTGATTTATTTCAAAAATCTTTATGTTTTAGGCATTAATTAAGAATATCTAAGAATCATTATGCTCATAAAACATTTCAATCTTTTTCTTCTTCTTTCTTGTGTGATCCAAATTTACATCAGAACAATATTATAACTGCAAATAGAATATTCCAAGACATGTGATTTCCTGAAGTTAGTGAAACTTGAAAAATAAAATAAAATTGCTTGGGTCAAAACAGCTTAAATCTAATTAACTTGTAGTTATGGGCCGGCCCAATTCTTTTTTTAGTCCTGTCACTTTGAGCATGTTCACATTTTATTTGGGCCTTAAATTTTATGGACTTACAGCACCTCATAGGCCCAATAAGCTCCATTCAAATGGATACTTGGGAGCCAACACTTTTGGGTACCCAACCCATCCACCATGCTCAGAAATTTATGAACCCCCAACAGTTCTACTATTTTTGTTGCATCACTTTGCCATTATTTTTCATTCAAACTTTAAAAATCATTTTTACGGCATAAATTTCAAGTCACAGAGTTAAATTTGTATAATTTTACATCATCTTTGATTTTTAGATTGAAATAAACTGAAATTTTGAATATCGTGCATGATAAAATCAAATGATAAATTTGATTCTATTCTCTCCGATTTTATTACATTATTATGTACCAAACATGTAGTTAAATAAAACTAATATAATTTTTTTAATATTATATTTATTCTAAGTCAAAATTCCAAATACGGGATTTTTGAAATGCAAGATAAGTTGTTGAGAACTCTAAAATTGGAAAAGAAATTTTTTATGGAATCATAGTCTAAACAAAATAGAACCATGGTTTAAAGGTATTTATTAAGCATAGTTTGAAAAATATAAACCCATCAATCCTTGAGTTTTTCAATTCATTAATTTAATCCGGTATAATATCCAAGAAAAAAAAAAAAAACAGGGAGCGTTGGGTCGTGATTCTAATGTCAATGTTTGCTTTCAAGTGAGTATACTTATTTCTAGTTAAATAATGTACAGTATTAATATAATTAGAGATAAGAGTTATAAAGATACCGAAAAGATTTATCAAAAATATTCCTATCGCATGGGATCCATTAGTCCTAACCTACGATAATAATTGACTATAACTCTAATCCTAATATAAATATTTATATTGATATATTCCTCATAAATTGAATGGCAATGATGAAATGAAATAATCATAACCCCTAAATCAATAATCCTAATTTGACCAAGCAATTGAATCCGTATTATGGGCTCTTGGTAATATCATTGAAAAGAAGATTATCCCTGAAGGTCAATTTTAATTGTCATGATGCCATTGGGTTTTTTTAAAATAAAATAATAATAAAACAAATAAATAAAACAAGGCCGACCTAATGGCTTAGGCCCTTTATATGGAATTTTTATTAGGCTTAAAACCTTTCACAAGATTGAGTTTCAAAACATATAACTCGAGTTTGAATCCAAAATTATTAAGAATATGTATAATTCAGTCGAATACAAATATATTTTACATTTTCCATAGAATTTTGAAAAGAAATATATCAACATTCATATATATAGCCAAAATTAATAGGTAATAGGAGGTCACAATCAAGAAATCACCATTATTTCCTAGCATAAATGCCCCTAATTAATTAGTAATCCCCATAAGAAAAATAATATATTTATAAATACAGAATTAAATAAGGGCATACCGCCACTACTATAAAAAGGTCACCCAGGGAGGAGGTAAGTATCTCAATCTGACCCATTTTTTCTTACTGTTACAATCTAGACCTCCCTTAATTCCTGACTTAAGTATCAGAGTGATCCCTCAGAGTACACCCCGAGCCCTCCAAATTGTTCTTGTTTGAATTCATATAGGTGGTCGCGGTCAAAGATTGATCCACATGAGTCATTCAATTTTTGGTAGCAACAATTGGCGTCATTTGTGAGAATTGGGAGGTTTTTCATCTTTGACCATGCCTAGATCACATAACTCTAAATTAGAACCCATTGTTGGAGACCAATCACCCTAATCAATTCATTCTATTTAAGCAAACAATTCATTACCAAGTGTACATTAAGTGAATTTCTAGCTTTCCAAAGGAGGGTGGAAGACATATTCACTATAATACTACACCAGAGAAAGGATCATATGGAACATGCTCCAAAGGCTACCTGAATAGAAGCAACATCCAATGGGAAGGCAATGAATCCACGAGAAGTTGTTGTAAAGGTATCAAACCCAGCTAAAAAAAGTACAAGATGCAAACAGTGTATGCATTTATGAGCAGTGGTTCTAGGAGTTGGAGGAAAACTTTAGGAAAATTGACCAACTAGAAAAATTGGTGAAAGAGGTGCGCAATAATCCCTCCATAAGGGAATCATCCACCAAATCTTCAGATCCTCCTTTTGCTAAAAAGGTAATGAAGATTCCTTTGCCAAGTAAGTTCAAGATGCCAAACATTGAAGGGTATGATGGGCTATCATATCCTTTAGACCACCTTGACACCTTTAGAGTATTGATGCAATTACAAGGCGTGCCTAACACAATCATGTGCCAAGCATTTACAGAAACTCTAGATCTAAAGGGGAATGCTAGGACATTCTATCAAATTCTAAAGTGTACCTCCATTGGGTCCTTTTTCTAAGATGGACCAGCAGTTTACAGGACATTTTGTCAGCAGTAGGAAAATGGAAAAAACTTCATCCCATTTGACGGGCCTTGTCCAAGGGGAGAAGGGGACACTAAATGAGTTCATGCATCACTTTTTCAATGCTACTTTAGAGTAAGGGCAACCCAAGAGTGAGGACAACTCACCAGGAACGACCCAACTAATGAGCACCGCTCATGAGGCTCGAAGACATGCCCAATTGGTGATCACTACTCATTATACAACTCAAGAGTGAGCATGGCTCGTCAGGAATGGTCCAACTCACAAGCATTGCTCGGGAAGTCCAAAGACAAACCCAACTGATGAGCACCACTCATGAGGCTTGAAGACATGCCCTGCTGATGAGCACTGCTCAAGAGGCAACCCAAGAGCGAGCACATCTCACTTACCTAACAAAGCACAACTCAAAAGCATCATGAAATTACCTGCTTAGCAAAAGTTAACACCTAACAAAATCCACTCAGTAGATAAAAACACTTGCTCGGTAAGAAACTATCTTATAAAAAAATGATCAATGAAAGCTATTCGGTAGATAAAAATTGCCTTGAATGATTGGCTTGGAAAAAGCCATAAAGGTCAAAATCTGCTCGAAGAGAGTCAAAGACCACTAAATTACTCTAATTGAGTTGAATCCTTGACACCTGCTCAAATTGAGCCACCGAAACTGACTCAAATCAGGCTATTCATCAGTCCTCCCAACTCGAACTAAGATGAACACTTGAAACCGGCTTGGACCAAACCATCATCCCGCTATCAGCTCAAATCAAGCCAAATGTCTATAATCAGCTTAGAATGAGCCATTTTCCCTTACTTCGACTCATAATAAGTCATCCTCCCCCTAACATCAGCTCGGTTTGAACCAAATGCCTGTAATTGGCTCCGAATGAGTCATCTTCCCTTACACTGGCTTGGATTGAGCCGAATGTTTGAAATCTGCTTGGAATGAGCCAGCGTTCCCCTAACATTGGCTTGGATTGATTCAAATGCCTATAATCAGATCGGAATGAGCCATCTTCCCTCACATTGGCTCGGATTGAACCAAATTCTTTAAATCCGCTCAAAATGGGCCATCCTCCCCCTAACATCGGCTCTGATTAGGCCGAACACTTGAAATCAGCTTGGATTAGGCCATCTTCTCCTTTTTATTGGCTTGGATCGAGCCATCTCCCCTCAAAACTGGCCTCCTAAAACTTGCTTAGAGCGCAATACAGACTCAAGGTTCCAGACCATCTGAATTGAACCTTGACAAGGCAAACACTCCTATATGGCTTTAATGGAGACGAAATCCTTCAAAATGGCTCAAATTGAGCTGCGAGAGGAAAAAAAAAAGGTTGCGAGTTAAAAAACACAGAAGACTGCTTAAATTAAGCCAAAATCGTAGGTGACTCAAAATGTTCTTGCATTTTTTAGCTAAATTTCTTTTATTTGAGAGTAAAAGGAGGGGCAACTCATATGGCCAAAATTAATACGTATATTAATGGGAGGTCATAGTCAAGAAACCACCATTCTTCCCTAACATAAATGCCCCTAAATTAATCCATGACCCCCATAAGCAAAATATTGCACCCATAAATATTGAATTAAATAAGGGCATACTACTAGGGGCACCGTGGGAGGAGGTAAGTATCTCAATCTCACCCATTCTTTCTTACTGTTGCAATCTAGAACTCCCTCAATTCTTGACTTATGCATTGGAATGATCCACCGAAGTACACCCCAAGTCCTCCAACCTATTCTTATTTAAATTCTTACAGGTGGTTGCAGTCGAAGATTGATCCACGCGAGTCATTCAATTTTTGGAAGCAACAATATATATATATATATATTAAAAACTCAGAAATAGGGTAAATAGATAATTTTGAATTAACTATTTAAAATATCATGCATATACTTACCCATATTTAAAATTATTCGATAATATTTGTAACCCTTTAAAATTACCCATAATTACAAAAAAAAAAAAACGTTAATTTAAATTCATGAGACTACACAATACGTAACTAATCACGTACACATGCAATGCGCGTACTTCGTTACTTTTTGACTAATATGTATTTATAGGGACATACTAATTATGATAATTTAAATGTAAGTTTTAAAAAGTCTAAAACAAAAGAATTTTCTTGAAGTTTTGAAAAAGATGCACATTTTTCTTGACATATTGGAATGTGAAACTATAAAAAGTTTTGAGTTTACAAATAACAACAAAACCAAGCCCTAGTCCCACTAAATCGGGTCGGTTACATGAATCCTTTTCCGCCAATTTATGTGATCATGGACCATTTCTTTTGATAGATTCAAGGATATTAAATCCTTATTCGCTATCTCCTCCCAAGTTATTTTTGGTCTACTCCTACCCCTTCTACCACCCCCCATAGTAACTAAGTCTTTCTTCCTCACAGGTGCACTATGTGGCCTACGTTGCAAGTGTTCATACCATATGAGTCGTCCCTCCCTTATCTTATCTTTTATAGGAGCTATACCTATTAGACCAAATAGTTAAAGGTCTTTCATTCCTACTATGTTTTGATGTTATCAACCCATTAGCTGCTCTTAAGGTCACTAACATTTCTCTATATGTTTCAGGTATACAGAATGGCATCTGAACCAACAAACAGTCAAAGCAACTCATGTCATGACCAGAAGCACAAGTCTCTCAAAGCATTCATGAATAATACAACAAATGTACAAAGTCATCTGAAAAAATGAGTGTGTAAAATAAGAGAGATATCATCTTGTAAATATCTTGTACATAGAGTGAAACTCAATACTAAGAGCAAGAAAGGGGCGTATCACACACACACAACAAAATACTAGTAAAGTCATTTAAAAGTGTATAAACAAACCCCCAAATAGACAAGAACCTTCTTAGAAACTTAAAAGGACAAAATTTAAGAAAGAGGAGTTTAGCACAAACTTCGTCGATGAACACAGGGTTCTCGTCGACGAAAAGATACCGAGGGGCATCTGAATTCAGAGCCACAACTCGTCGACGAACAAAGGGCATCGTCGACTAATTACATGAAGGACTCGACAACGAACACAGGTTCTCGTCGATGAAAACATACCGAAAGGTACCTAAAATTCAGAACCAGTAACTCGTCAACAAACACAAGGTTTCGTCAACAAAGTTACTGAAGAGCTCGTCAACAAACACAGGGCTTCGTCGACGAACATCGGGCAGCAGCAAACATTAAATGCTGCTAACAGTTATTTTGGAATTTTGTCTTACATTCATAAATGCCCAACGGCTCTCCAGCGTTGCACTCGCCCATTTAATGTATAAATAGGAGTAAATAGCATTTACTTCCCACCTAGAGAAATCATATTGTAAGAAGATCATTCATTGGTGTTGTCATCTCTAGGGTTTACTCACAAACTCACTTGCCCTCTTCTTGCTACTCTTAGTCTTGCATTTACTCTATTTACATAGGATATTGACTAAGGATTTTATTGGTTTAACTACCCCAAGGGAGTATTCAAGTTACATTTAATCTTCATCTACCTTTTTGTAAACAAGGGCTCTTTGTGAGCTGTTTTTGGGTGTCTCTAAGTGAGCAACTTGTTGAAGCTCTTTGTGAGCTGGTGTGCATTGGCTTCTCCGCCCGAAGGAGGATTTTAGTGGATTTTGGGAATTCTTGAGTTGGTCTCAAGGCATGGATGTAGGCGGGGTGCCAAACCACGTAAATATCAATGTGTTAAGCTTTTCTTCTCTCTTACACGTAAATATCGTGATTTTCTACATTTCCTTTTACACGACAATTTTATGCACTTGCTCTTGGTAAGATTTCTGTGTTCGTAGAAAGTAAGCACATCACGGAAGAAAGTCTATTCACCCCCCCTCTAGACATACTACCAGGCCAACAATACCTAACGTACCACGAATATGTTCATTCCTTAATTTATCTTTCAATGTTATACCACTCATCCATCTAAGCATTCTCATCTCGGCAACTTTCACTTTTTGGATATTATGTTTCTTCGTCGCCCGACATTCCGATCCATATAGCATAGCTGGTTATATAGCTGTCCTATAAAACATCCATTTCAATTTTAAGGGTATTCTACGATCACATAGCACACTTGAAGCACTTCTCCATTTTACCCAACCTACTTTAACTCTATGCATTACATCATCTTCAATTTTTCCTTTAGCTTGCATAATAAATCCAAGGTATGAAAATCTACAAGTGCTATTTAATTCTTCATCATCAAGTTTAACTTTGTCTTCAATATTCCTCCTATCATTAATAAAATTGTATTTCATATATCATGTTTTATTTCTACTTATCCTAAAGCCTTTAGATTCTAAAGCTTCTCTCCATAATTCTAAGTCAGCCTCTACTCCGTCCCTAGCTTTTTCAATTAATACAATATCATCTGCAAACAACATACACTATGGAACCTCCTTTTGAATACTCCTAGTCAATTGGTCCATTACTAAACCAAAAAAATAAGGACTCAAAGTAGATCCTTAATGTACACCTATGGTGATTAGAAATTCTCTAGTTTCTCCGTCTATAGTCTTTACACTAATCATTACTTCATCATACATATTCTTAATGACATCAGTATACCTACAACATACACCCTTCTTTTTCTTTTTTTTTCTAAAACTCATCATAGAACTTCCCTAAGTATCCTATCATATGCTTTCTCAAGGTCAATAAATATCATATGCAAGTCCCTCTTCTTTTCCCTAAACTTTTCCATTAATCTTCTAAAAAGATAAATAGCTTCTGTGGTAGATCTCTCGGGCATAAAACCAAATTGATTTTTTGAAATCTTCATTTCTATCCTTAATCTTTGCTCAACTACCCGTTCTCATAGTTTCATCGTATGACTCATAAGTTTAATTCCATGATAGTTATTACAATTTTGAATATCTCCTTTATTTTTGTATATAGTTATTAAAGTACTTTTCCTCCATTCATCTAGCATTTTCTTAGTTTTTACAATTATATTAAATAAATTATTTAACCATATAATTTCGTTATCACCCAAGCATTTACAAACTTCAATTAGGATGTTATTTGGTCCCATAGCTTGCCCATTTTTCATCTTTTTTAGTGCAAACTTAACTTTATTAACTCTAATTTTGTGAATAAATCTTATATTTTTAGTCTTTTGCTCATTTGACAATTCTAAGTTTAAGATTTCCATTTGGTTTTTGTCAAACAACTTACTAAAGTAACTTTGCCATCTTTCTTTAATATCTTCGTCCTTAACCAAGACAATATTATCCTCACTTTTTATGCATTTTACATTTCCTAAGTCCTTGCTCTTCCTTTTTCTAGTTTTAGCAAGTTTAAATATATTTTTTCCCCTTCTTTTGTGCGTAATCTATCATACAAACTATTAAAATATCTATATTTAGCTTCACTAACGACCCTTTTTGCATCTTTTCTTGTCTCCTTATATTTTTCAAAGTTATCTATGTTTCTGCATTTTTGCCATATTTTATACCAAATTCTTTTTGTCTTTATGATTTTTTGTACATCTTTATCCCACCACCAACTATGTTTACTATTCGAGAATCTTCCCTTTGATTCACCTAAAATCTCTTTTGCTATCTTTTTGATAGAGCTAGCTAGTCTATTCCAAAGAGTATTTGTATCTATTCCATCATCTATAGTCCAATCCCCATCCTTGATCATTTTATCTTTAAATTATTATATTTTCTCCTTTTAGGTTCCACCATCTAGTTCTCCTACATTGGTTTATTTTATCAATTTTCTTCCATTTTTTAATACATATATCTAATACTAAGATTCTATGTTGTGTGGTTAGGCTTTCACCTGGAATAACTTTACAACCTCGCATGATAAACGATCTACCCTCCTAGTTAAAAAAAAATCTATTTGACTTCTATTTTGTCCACTTTTAAAGGTTATTAAGTGTTTTTCTCTCTTCTTAAACCTAGTATTCATTAATAAGTGAAATGCATTACAGATTTAACCTTATTATCTATTAAAAAAAAAATGTGTAAGATATGAAGGGTATTGAAAGAACTTTATTCCAAAAATAATTGAAAAATAAGGATAATGAAAAACGGGTGTGTTTAATTAATAGTAGATATATTTGCAACACATAGACAGAATGCAAGCTCAACAGCTAGTGTGTGTTCATCTCTACTATCAATTACAAGAAGCGATCATCACTAATTCTTAATCAACATGTTACACAAAATGTTTGGGAGGGATTTTAAATTTAGATCTGTGCAATTTAGACAAAATGTTACACAAAATCATATTAAATTTTATCTAAATCTACACAAATTCAAATTTAAGATCCAAAATTCACACTCCCAAACATAGTGTCACTATTAAAAACAGTGATTTGTTTGTTAGACTTACAATTCACACACACACAACACGTATATAGACAGGGCGAAAGACAATGATCTCTCCTGAGTTAGAGAAAAAGACACAAACTTTCTTTAAGGTTTCAAAATTTCCAATAGCATCCTTTAAGATTTCAAAATTTTCACAGATCTTCCCTGAAATTAATCAAAAAAGACACTAACTTCTCTTTATATTATTTGACAAAAGACGAACTTTTCAAATGGTATAAGTGTTCAAAAAATTAAATATCAGAGAGGTCAATAAGATTTTTGAAATTTGAATAAAGATCTGTACTTTTTTTATTGTGAAATTTCATAAGAGGTCAATATCTATGTGTTCATATGTCTATGTCTATGTGTGTCTATACTTTTAATTATCTTTTTTTTCCCCCACTATAATTGAACATGAAAGGGAGCTTTAAAGGGTCTAAGATAGAATTTGTTAGCCTTGGTGTATTTGCAAGAGGGGGGGGGGGGGGTGAATTGGGCATTTAAAAATTAATCCCCTAGGTTCAACTAAACTACCAAACAGTATTTCACAAACCTAGGGTCTTTCTATATATTCACAATCCTAATCAAAAATTTAAACGATAAACATAAACATACAGGTGCAGAAAGTAAATTGCGGAAAATAAAATCAACACTAGATATGTAATCGGGGTTTGGCCAACTGTGCCTACGTCCTCGCCTTGGCTACACCAGCACGAGAATTCCACTACGGCTCACTTAACGGGTGGAGCAGCACCGTTTACAACTAGGTCAATTAACGGGGCTGACCTCAACAAACACGCCTTATCAGGATGGCGCACCTAACTTTCCTAACCGGATCTAAGATAATCCGGGACTATTCAACAGGGCTAGTCTCCCTCTTCAGACCCACGCCTAAAATACAATCAATATAAAATTTTTATACAAATAAACGCTTCTTGTACAAGAAGATATGTACCGTTATGTACAATATAATCAATGCACCTCAATGATGTAAGAACTAAAAGCTCGATGCTCTACGTGTGCAATCAACACTCAAGGATGTATAACCTCAAATATGTGCAGAGTGTTCTAACAAGCTAATCTTTGAAAACAAAGCATATTAAATCTTTGTATCAGATTAGTGTTTCAAAGATACTAGCAATGATATTCAAACAAACTCAAAAAGAATTTTCTCAAATGTATCTAGCACAATAGTTGTTTGAAATCTAGTTTTGTAAAATATTTTGCACACAAAAATAAAACTATAGGAATCTTGCAATGACAATGTAAAGATCCTTAAGCTTATGAGTTTATCCCAACACAAGATTTTATCAATAAAAATTTGTAGGATAAACTATGCTAAACTCCCCAAAATCAATATCAAATATTTAAGCAAGACAATAGGAGTATTAGCAATACCTAATAAGCACTAGCACAATTTGTAAAATCTCACAATGTTAAGATGCATCAAGGGAATGAATATATGAGAGTATTTGAAGTGGAATAGGCAAAAATAGGCTTTTTTAGATTAAGAGGATTTTTCACTAATTATATTGCTAATCTCACTTTAATTTTGAAAATGAGCCCGTATATATAGAGAATGGCAAAATTATAACCGTTGGGGGACACATAGGGCATTCTTAAACTTGTTTAAAAAAAGTTTAGCAAAATTAACCTTATTTAACCCTTTAATCTCGGTTAAAATATTAATCAACTCGAGAGGATTCGGGTGGTTGAACTTAAGTTCGATCGCCCGAACAGACTTAGCCAGAAAATCATTTTAAAAGGTTCGAGTGCCCGAAATTTTGCTCAGGTGGCTGAACCAAAGTCAATAGCCAAATGTCCGAGGTTCGGGTGCCCGAAGCCAAGTTCAGCTAACCAAACTGACCAATTCGGTCGTCCGAGCCCTTTTTGAACATGATCGTTCGGGCGTCCAGGTAGTTGAATAGTGTTCTGACACAGGTTCGGGTGCTCGAGGGAGATAAGCTCAAACGTGGTTCGGGTGCCCGAACACAATGTCAACATGTTGACTTATTCAGTCACCCGAGGTGTTTTACACGCCATGGTTCGGTCACCCGACCTTTCTCATGATTTTCAATTAAGATCCAAATTTTGCATACTTAATTTTCCCTCATATAAAGTGATTGTGCAAAACCTAGGGTCTTTTCTAAGGCCATTTTGAGATAGTCTCAAAAATTCTGCATCGATCGACCGAAGGGTGCTCCTTAAGGTCTTTCTAAGGTCTTCAACTTGTAGTTCCTACGTGCATTAAATATTACGGACTTTTTTCCTATTTACTATTACAAACCCAAATTGAATGATAATATAAATTACAACATCAACTAATCTTCAGGGTCTTTAGGTTTCAAGTTTTCACATTCCATCAAATATGAACTTGCCAATAAGAACCTACACACAAACTTAAAAACCATCAAATACAAAGAGTATTTATCATTATCAAAACTAGGAATGACCTATAAGGTCAACAGAATTCATAGTACACTTGATTAGTGCACGTGCCTAAGTGGAGCATATGACCATCCCTAGTGTTGTCATCTTGTCAGTGAAAGCAACAACATACATTCATATCCCACTCCCACCCTAACATGAATTTCTTATTACTTTTTTTATAAAAAAAATATTTATAGTAATTGTTGACACCCCAATTTTAATCAGGCCATTTTCGAGAAGACCAGGTGTAATAAAAGTTGATTTCGAATCCCGAAAATTGGAGGACCCTATTTTCAATGAGTCCTGATGTTTTAAATCCAGTTCCGATGTTTTTAATTGAGTCCCGATACATTTAATTGAGCCTGGTGCTTTTTACTAAGTCAGGGTATGTGTTAAATTGAGTCCCGGTATTTTTAATTAAGTATCGAGTTTTCAAATCGAGTCCTATTTTATTTTAAATTGGAGTCCTGTTTTAAGATCGAGTCCCGATATTTTCAAAAATAAGTCTCTTTTGGTTTTAAAATTGAATCTTTCAATTTGAGCATTTTAATTTTTAAATTGAGTTTTTGTAAATTTTCAAATTCTTTTGGAGTCGAGCCGTTTAATTTTTAAAATTGAACTTCTTTTTGAACATTTTTATCGAGTCGTCTTTCCAAGTCCGGGTCCTTCCAATTTCCGAGAATCAAGTATTATTAAAATTGAGTTTTTCATTTGTGGAAAACAAAATGGGACAACAAAAAATAATAAATATAAAAAATAAATAAAAAGGGAAGTACGTGTGAGAGGGATAATTTCTTTCCCAAATAGAGCCGCGTGCGTATGGGGAAATGATTCTTCTATTGGAATTTGGACCTAATTTTTGGCACGAACTGCAGACTCCCTATAAAGAGAGTCCCGGCGCAGATTTGGGGAAGGGGGGATATTTTTTTAGTCACTATTCATTCACCACCTTTGCTCTCCCTTTATTTCATTCTCTCGCACTCTCCTGCTCTCCCCCTCATTCTCTCCCACATCTCCATCTCATCTCTCTCTGTTCGCCGGCAACCATCCCCACCGCTGCTGCTCTTCATCATCTCGGCCACACTAACCGTAGCCCTTCCATCTCACGCACACAGCACACCAACCACAGCCCTTCCATCTCATGAGCACAGCAGCTCCCTCCTCTGTTCGAGCACAGCACCATGGCCTCTTGTTCACAGTAGCCAAATACAGCAATAGCAGCAACCAGCCGAAGGAGCACGACCACTGTTCATCCTCTCGTTTCTCTCCATCACCCTCACGGCCACACGTACAACCACTCCCTCTCCCTCACGATTTTCCTTCAAACTCACACACCAGCTCACACTCTCCATCCTTCCATTAAATCCGGCTACCATTCGATCCCCATCGTAATCCTCACAGCCAATCCATACACAGACCTCCCTCTGCTGCTACCATTCTCACCGCACCACCGTCACCATAAACCACCATCCCTCATACAACTCAGCTCCGCTGTCTCGTCCTCCCCAGTCGCACCACCATCCATCTCCGGCGGCTCTCTCCTCAAACACCGGCAGCACTCCACCATAGCCCCTCGGCCGTGAGGTTCGTAGCCTTCTCACCATCGTCTCCAATCCACCCTCGCAAACCAGCCTCTCCCTCGGCATCTCATCTTCATGCTCTCTCTATCCTTCCTCTCTCTCCACCCTCGGCATCTCCCATATCTTCTTCACCTCACTTCCTCATCGCCATCGCCGACCACCATCCATTACTCTCCAGTTTCTCTCGCAGATTCTCCATGGTGCCACCATCCCAACTGAGTCTCACTGTCCCTCCCATTCTCACGCTCCCTCTGACCGCCATCCCTGTCGTCTCTCTCTCGCAGACAGTTCTTCAGCCCTTCCTTTGTCCAACAACTACCTCGCGCAAGCTCCAACGAGGTCTCAGTGTCGGTAAACCGAACCAGGTGAACACAACCAATCCACCAAAGCAGTTTCGTCATTTTCTCCGCCATCGAATCCCTAAGTTTCAAGCAGACCAATACAAAGCCGCTAGCGATCGGAGGTCGGAGATATAAAGATTCTGGCCGACGAGAATTCAACTGCTGCAGGAAAATGCAACGGTCATGTTATTGGTTATCGCCGTCATGTTTTACAAAAAAAAAATCCATGACTGGGAGCGATTCTATTGCAGATATTCAAAGCTATCAGCGTTGCCGATGGGGAGGTAGGTATCCAATTTTGTTTGTGTAGATTTTGGTAGAGTTTATTTGATATCTATGATTGGATGTGGTGATCATCGTGACTGAAGTTGGAGATCGAGTGAATGGTTTATGTTGGCTTTTGAAAGCTTTCGTAGCTGAAGCAGGGAGTAGATAAGATGTGCGTGAATTTATACTCCTATGTTTGGTTAATCTGGCCTGTGCAGCATCGATTGCTTGTTTCAGTTCATTACTGTTTTGATTTGTTAATTGGAGTTAGTGACCTTCAGCAAGTGTTCGGTTTAAGCTCCAAAAATAGAGTAGAACTGACGACGTGCTTCAGTTGAGTAATTAGGCAGCAGTCTCCAATCCTCCACCCTCACTCTCTGCTCACCGATGCACCAACCAAGCACCCCCCACTCTCCCTTTCAACTTCTCACGGCCTGAGCCCCATCATATGCGGCAACTGTAGCCATTTCTCGGCTACCCAGAATCTCGGATCTAAAACGTCGCCTCACCCAGTACACAGACGGCCATTGGGAGCACACACGGCCGTTGTGGGGAGTCTCCGTTATCCCCTGCACACACGTGCTTGATGATCTCTCTTCTCTCCTTCACGGCGTTAAGAACCTCCTCTTCCAAGACTGTTGGGAGAGATATCAATAAACAACCACAGCGGAATAATTCTTCTCCCTATATGCAAGCAAATATAGTGTATCTCTACTTTTATACGTGCTGGAAATAATAAGAGAAATAATCAATCACACCAAGTCACAAGAATACCAGCAGTTTTTACGTGGAAAACTTCCCCGGTGTGAGGAAGAAAAACCATGGGACCTAATCCAGTTAAAATCTCCACTATCAATCAGATAATGGGTACATAAAGTCTTCTCTAATCGTAATTAGAGGATTCAAAAATCTCTCATCAAGATATCTACAATCTTGACAAATACAAAGAGAATTAAAGAGAATACACCAAATTTGTAGTTACTGTTCACGGGTAAAAACCACAACTCCCGAGCTCCAAATACGATCTTCACCGTTCAGATTGTAGCTCCTTGAGTCGTGAACCTCTCCCCCAAATTTTAGCTCAATCGGACCACGGACGAAGCGGGATCGGAGTCTTAATGAAATCTGAGCAGCATGAGAAAAAACCACGTTTTTCTTTCTTTCTTTTGAGAAGTGACGGCTCCTTTCTTCTCTTCTCTCTTTTTACAACCTCCTTTAGGTTTTTCACACTAAAAGGGCTGGGCTTTGGTCTTTTAATAAAGCCCACTTGGGCTTTCCTCCACATGGAAGGAAATAACCCAACAAAGACTCCCATCTCCGGCCATCACACTCTACGAAGCCATCCTCCACCCTCTTCGTCCTTTATTCTCCATTGATAGCTCTCTCCCTCTCCTACTTCCATTCACGTTTTTCTCAAACCCCAACCATGGCCACAAGTAGCGAATCCAACAATCAGCAGCATTGGTACCTTGGAGCCATCCATGCCTTTCCCAAAGCCATCCATTCCTTTCCCAAACCACTCCCATGTGTTAGAATGTTTTTACAGCCAAATGGTTTCTCTGTAATGCCGCCGTCTCACGGTCTCCACGAGAGAGATTCAGCTCGAGAATTTGGGAACGGTAGGTGCTTAAAAGGCGTTTAGGTTTGTGTTGAGAATTGCACAGTAGTTTGGATGTGGATCATTGATCATATGTACAAGGGAGGCTTAACTTTGATGAGGTAGAACCGTAGAAGACATTTTCTTTGATTTTGTAAATCACCTTCCACCTGTTCGACCTATTGCCTCAAAGACTCCAACCATCTTTCCCCTCTCCATTTGCACCCATCATCATACATCTATACACACCTACATACAGGGCACTAACATACACCACTAACACACCCACCTGCACAGTGCACACACACTGACACACCCATCTACACACACACTATTACACACAAATAAAAAACACACACCACGCACTCACGCCCATGCACGTGTACACGTACCCATGCACACACAATCACAAACCCATGCATGTACCAAAAATTCTAAGCATGCATGCAACACACATTGCACACATATTTTTCACACATTCCATAAACACACTAAAACATGCGCTAACTTGCGCACCCTATAAGCACCACGTGTTGACATGGCCTTGACCGAGCCTAAAACTGTTCGGCCCTTCTTGGACCAGTTCTTTCCCGAACCAGTTGGATCTTCTGAACCGGTATGAAACCTGTTTAGCATTCCATTTTATTTCCCATATTTTTTTCAATTTTTGTGGATTTTTCCTTAATTCCCTTTTGTTATTTAATTACTTCGGGAAGAATATTGAAAAATCACAATAAATCAAAAATTTCCAAAAATGTCTTTGTAATTGAAAAATCACAAAAATCCAAAAAAGTCTTAGAAAAACCACAAAATTTTTTTTGAAGTCTGGGTCATCCTGAAGGAGTCCGAAAACCTCCCGGAATATTATTTTCAAACTTAGAAAAATCCTACAGATTTCAAAAATCCCAGGAGCATATTTTGTACCCTATTTTCTCAACTTTCCAGTCCCGATTGTTGGCCTTATAAGGTTTAAAATCTTGTTATCTTGTTTTGATCCTAACAAACAAGTGGAATTTAACATATTTGTGTAAGTAATGATATTTCAGGGCTCATATATGAGAAAGTAAGGTCAAAGTGCTTACAAGGATCAAATGAAACTTAAATGAGTCAAAGCATGGATTTAAAGATGATATATTAAACCTTGAAGAATATGAGGTCATGCATGATTTGTTGAAAGCCAAGGAATGTTT
The DNA here is from genome assembly GCF_029873635.1 of Malania oleifera. Taxonomy (NCBI): domain Eukaryota; kingdom Viridiplantae; phylum Streptophyta; class Magnoliopsida; order Santalales; family Ximeniaceae; genus Malania; species Malania oleifera. Next base: position 99,794,489 of record NC_080423.1, read on the forward strand.
AAAGTCAAAAGAGCCAAAGAAAAGCAAAGTGAGAGAGCTCAAAGAATATTAAAGCTTAAAGACCAAGAAAGGGCCAAAGCAAGTATGAAGACTTGAGCGTTTAGAATGTTAATGTCTTAGAAGTCTCATGTAAGTGCTTTAATGTTTAAAATATCGTTTGAAATATTTTGAAACTCTTAGGTTAACTTCTTAGACTTAGATATCTTTTAGAATACTTGGAAAATAATTTTACAAGGTCAAAAATTATTTTAAAAATGTTAGAATCATTTTTGGAATGAAAAGCACCAAAAAGAGTTTTTCCAAATGCTGTTAGGTTTTATTGACTCACTCGAAAAATGAGCAGCTTGGAAGTTATTCCAAGTATAGGAGTTCTGTCATGTAATATTAAGCCCAAGGGCTAGATCGTCTCCTCAGAGAATGCGTTTAATCTCAGATTTTACGTTTTTCCAATCGAAATTAAAAAGGTACTGAACTCGGTTCAGATTCAGGATTTTCAAATTTTTTTGATTTTACTTTTAACAAATTAAATAGCACGCAAATTAAAGTCCTAAAACTAACATGTATTGAACTAAAGAACAAAAACGGAAACTCCAATCTACTCATGGAAACACTGAAACACGTATTAATGAAATATGGCAGCCTAAAACATGGAATCAAAGATGTGCAATGGAAACTCAATTAAACACTCAAGCGCGCAATAAAAACCGGATCTTTAAAAAAAACGAAAGCTCAAATCACAACTACAATCTAAAATTAAACTTTCTTGAAAACCAACTAATTAAATAGATAAATAATTCTTGCACAGACTTAATTGAAAGAAAAAGAAAATAAGTAAATAGATAAATAAATATTGTAAGAAGAATAAAGAACCTAAATAAATACCCCAATAAAAATGCGTACTTTAATAAAAAAACAAATTCTAAACAACAATCAAAGTCTAAAACAAGAAAAAAAAACTTTAATACAATTCAAATCATTCTAATCCAATACTCAAGCAATGAATACTAATAAAATAATCATAAAGAAAAGTTGAGAGAGAGAGAGAGAGAGAGAGCAAAGAAAAGGCCCGAGCTGTGCAAGGGCTGCTGTGCCTGCTGGTGTGGCTTGGACAGCAGGAAGGAGTTGTTGTTTTGTGGAGCTGCTAACTGCTGCTGGTGCTGGTTTGGTGTGCTCGGGTTGTAGCTGTGCACAGGTGGCCGAGGCGTGCTGCTGCTGGCTTACTGTGATGGGCGAGATCAGCGGAGCTATGGAGAAGATGCTGGCTTGCTGTGATGGGCTCTCGGGTCTGCGCTGGTGTTGGCGTGGCAGCAGGCTGCTGCAAGAATGGCTGTCGGGTGTGTGTGGTTGCAGCTGGTCGGAATTTCAGAGGATTGAAAGGAGTGAAAAATTGAGAGAGGATGAGGATGAGAGAACAAGAGAAAAAGGCAAGAGAAACAGGGGAAGAGAACTGAGAGAATGAACAAGAGAGAGGACAGAGAAAAGCTAAGGAAAAGAGAAGGGACAGGAGAAGAGAAGAAGAAGAAGAAGAAGAAGAAGAAGAAGAAGAAGAAGAAGAAGAAGAAAAGGAGAATGGGGAGCCCCGGGGGCTGCCTTCAAACAGGGGAGAAGGAGAAGGGGATTTAAGGGGAAACTGGGTTGCCCTAGACCCGCATAGCACATGGATTCAACTCGACCCAATTGGATCTGACCCGTTTGGAAAGGGTTGACCCAAGTATATATATATTTTTTCATTTTTTATTGTTCTCTGTTCATCGCATTTGACCCTTCTGGAGCAAATTTCTCGTAAAACTCAAAACATGAAAGTTGTAGATAATCCTTTTCTCTTTCTCTAAAAATTTGAATCGTCTCGATCAGAGCTCGGACGAAAAATTTATGCACGAAATATAAACAGGTGTTGGTTTTGGTTCCCGAGAATTTTCCTGCGACAAAAAATTACCAAAATTTCATAAATAGTGCAATAAAGTTCAAGAATGATGATTTTGGAACTTTATTAAAATATTGGACAATTTTAGACATTTAATTAAAAATATAAACCGTAAAGCTCAGGTTAAGATGCCCAATTACGCAGTTTTGACGCGTAATCATTTATACATCCGCATTGAGGTGAATTTTTATCTATCAAAATCGCCTTATTTTAAAGATTTTTTAACATGAAATTTGTAGGATTTTCTATTAGCTTTCTTTTAATACCAAGAACACCTAATTTGGAGTTATACAAAAAAAAGTTATGGCCAAAACACTGAAACGGGGTCACAACTGTCAGTCATTCGAACACTGTTCATGGGAGGAACTTCAGCTGATTGAATAGCACACAGAACCACCTCAGACGTCTGAACCCTACTTCAGTCATCTGATCCTGTGTCCAGTTCATTTTTTAAAGGGTTTCAAGAACTTTAGATGACTGAACTTGACTCTTCAGTCATCTGAACACTGTTCAGCGGGTAGAAATTTTAAAAGTTTTAATTTTTAAATATCCGTTGCTATGGCTCCAAACTTTTTAAAATTTTAGGAAACACTCTAAGGAAACTTTAGCAACATGGAAACAAGTTTTAAAGCCTATAAAAACAGGGTTTTGTAAATCAAAATACATCCAAGAATTGAAAAATCTGTTTTGGAAAGCTGAAAGCACTCTTGTTCTTACAAGTTCTCTTGCTCACTCATTACAAAACTCTTTTGCTAAGATATTCTGAAGTGCTAATCCTTCCACCTCTAAATTCCTACTGCTTAATCCTCATCTAAGAAAGATATTGGTGAATTCTACACTTGAGCTTCATTCTATTTCATATTGATATTTTACATTCAAGTAAATAGTGCTAAAATTGTACTAACTTGCTCTTTGTGAGAGTATATTTGTACGCATATTATATCTTGTTTCTCGTAGTTATTTGACGTTCTAAGAATTGTTTGGATTGTTGGCTAAGTAAGGGGATATTGCTTAGAGAGACGGGCTCTAGCCTAAAGGAGTGACCGAGTGAGGGGACATCGTTTGGAGAGGCGGACTTTAGCCTAAGTGAAGGAGTATTTGAGCGTGGGGTATCGCTTGTAATCAGGTTTTGTTCCACCCGTCAATGAAACAGGTTTAGTGAATCCTTTGGTGGTTTTCCAAGGGCGAGGACGTAGGCTGGGTATAAGCCGAACCTCGTAAAAATCTCCGTCTCACTCTCTCTTTCCCTATTCTTTATTTTCAGTGCATACTTAAATTGCATGGATGGTTTAAATTTGAAAATCATATGAACTACGTATATTTGGAAATCAAACAAATTTAACGTTTAATTTTGATTTGAGTTGCGGAAATCGAAAGCGAGTACGTTGGTTATACCATATCTTACGGAAATCATACGGGAGTACGTTATTTAGTTAACATCCCAAAGATAAATTTACCAAGAGTTTATTTGAATTCTAAATATTTGGAAAGAGTAAATGGATTCATTTATATAGGATAAATTCTCATTCACTACAGGGCTTGGTTCAAATTTGGCAAATATCAACAAATAACCATTTTGAGTTTTTATATTACATAAGTGCTGTGTATTGGCTTGTTCGTTTGTTTTCTAATTAAAGTTGATTGGTTTGGTTGAATGATTGGATGTTTGTATGATTAAGGATTAAATAAAGAAACTTAAGTTCTTAAGTGCTTAACAAATTAAACAAATAAGTCACAAATTGGTTAAAAGAAATAAAATAAGTTTAAGAATTCTAAAAATAAATTAAAAGAAATTTTTAAAAGCCAATTCACTCCCCTCTTGGGAAGTTATTTCCAATTTCACCGATGATTGCAATGGAAGGCATTGAACTCTTCGGAGTATAGTATGCCCCAGTTCTGAGGGAATACTTATATAGTATTTTATTTTGTACATTTTTTTTCGATTTTTAAAAGGGAGTAGTTTTCAAAGGTTTATTAAATTTATTTTGGGATAATTTTTAATTAATCTGGTACCGTTTGTAAGAACAGGTGCATAGGGGGTGTTAATACCTTCCCCTCGCGTAACTGTACTTCCATACCCAACTCTACTAATGCAGACCGATTATACCCTTAATTGGGTAGCAATCAAGTGTTCTAACCACACTTCAAAAGGTTAGTGGCGACTCCATACACCATGATTTCCACGAAAATACTTTTTTTCAAAATTCACACTATTTTTCCCAGTTCGCAACCGCACCCGTGCCAAGTGTTTTGGCGGGTCCGGGACGTCGCGATAGTAATAAACGACTCTGTTGAAGGAGGATGTGCTGTAATTATTCCTCTTCGCCTCAAAGGCTTTTTCATTTTTCCTCGGACAAGAGATCGATGAAGTTGCAAGTGAGAGAAGAGAGGGTTAATAATTCATTATTTTAGTGTGAGAAAAAATAATAATTTTGGTAATATTTTTTAAAATTCTAATAGTGTATTTTTATAAAAAAAAAATTAAAAAACATGATCAAAATTTTGATGGAATTCGATTTGATCAAGAAAAGGTGATCTTTGATTTGACCAAAGATTAAAAATTTAAAGTATGCCGGTGTTACAATAATTTAACACACAAGCTTTATAAACTTTACTTGAAAGACTTGTTAAAACATATATTAGGGTTAGGATTTTTAAAAGTTGAATTATATTGCTGCAAATCAAAAATTGAGAGAGTGATTAAAGGCAAAACTTTAATAGAATGCCCTTTTAGAATTAAATCAATAAAGGGGTGTTTGGTTTGAATTATCTTGATTGTTATGTTAAAAATATTATTTCTATTCTATAGTTAATCAAGATTCCTAGTGATATATTATACATTATTTGGCATAACATAAGTAATCAGATGTTATTGAAAACTAATATTAGTAATAAAGAATAATGCTTAATCAGAATAACGAATGATTGGGGCATTTGTTTCAAGAAGTTGATTCCCATGAAAATTCAATAATACCTTCAGGAAAAGTGGGTATTCGAATACATGTATTTTGGGTACATCTTACACTCTTATGAAATTCAAGATACTTGTGATTTTAAAATATGATAAATTCTCAAAACTAATATTAGTAATAAAGAACAATCTTTTATAAGAATAATGAGTGGTTAGGGCATTTGTTCCATGAAGTTGATTCTCATGAAAATCTAATATTACCTATAGGAAAAATAGGTATTGAATGATATATTTTGGGTACGTCTTACACTTTTATGAAATTCAAGATACGTGAGATGTAGGAATCTTGTGAAAATTATCAAATCGGAGCATCTAATATTTCAAAGATCTCCTAACAATTATCTTATTGAAAATATAATCCAAACTAAAGACCCATTTGTCTGGACTTTGAGTCCAAATAAACGAGAGATTACTTTGTGAATAATTAAACTTGTAAAGACATTTCACACATAAATTAATCAAATTAGTTGTAATTTGACCTAATTATATTATTAGGCCCATAGGAAAGCAAAAAATTCAAATTAAGTAAAAATAGAAAAGCAAGGCAAAGTAGTGTTCTTTTTGCTTTTGCTATTTTTGCAACTTTTTCTACCCTAATGGCACTAACCTATTTTTGCACCATATTTTGAATTTCTCTTTTTTGGGCATTTTTATAGATAATTTTGGATTATTTGATAGATCATTACAATTCTAGCTTCCAAAATAAAACTCTAATCTTTAGTTTTCATACTTTGTATTATTGATAGACGCTAGTTGGATAGATGTCTCAATTTTCTTGATTAGATGGATAACAATTGTTAGAAAGAAACGAAAGTTGCTGAAAAAAACACTAAAGCAAAATCGGAAGTTCTTTATCTCTCAATTAACAAAATCAGTTCTTATGATATGACAATAGCACAAAAATATAGATTTTCAGCAGCACAAAATCAGCCCAAAATAATCACAAATATTAATCACACGAGATACACAATTTTATATGAGAAACCCCTTCAAATCAAAGGGTAAAAACTATTAAGGAAATTTTCCAAGAATCCTAATAGTTGAAGATTTGTAAATATCTGATTGTACGTGGCAATCTGGGATTCTTTAGATTGTATTACTTGAATATCTATTTGAATTTGATAGTCTAAAATCTATTTGATTTAGTATTTAAATACTTTTCAATTTGTATTTAAATTTGTAACAAACTACACCTTGTACAAGTGTCCTACATTTTCTATATGGTATCAGAGCTCTTTCTCTAATAGCTTTCTTTCTTCTTCTTTTTTTCATTCTCTTTCTTAATGGCTGTTTCTTCTAAATCCATTGTTGTCACCACCCTAGACACTCCCTACAGCAGCAACTCGTCTCTTATTGCCACCAATATAGGCTCCCAACTTCCCTTGAAACTTACCCCTTCCAACTTCCCTTCTTGGAGTGCCCAACTGACGTCATTGCTCATTGGCTATGACCTTCAGAGCTATCATGATGATACAACCACTTGTCCATCACGAACCATTTCTCCCAGCACCTCCTTTGTTGGTTCATCTTCAGCAAGTGTCTCCAATCCGATTTTTTGGCATTGGCTTTGGCAAGGTAAGTTGATCCTCTACACCATCCATGCATCTATCTCCAAGCCAGTCATGCCTCTCATTTCCGCTTCCACCACTGCTCATGATGCTTGGTCAAAGTTGCAACAATTGTACACCAATCGTTCACACACTTGTGTTATGCAACTTAAGGAGGAGTTGACTCTCATTCAGTGAGAGTTCCACTCGGTCTAAGAGTATCTCCATGCCATCAAGGTATTAGTTGATGAACTTGCATTAATTGACTCTCCTATCTCAGCGGATGACATTACTTCGTATGCCATTAATGGTCTTGGCCCTGAGTACCGTGAGATTGCAGCGCCTAGTCGGGCATGTGAGACTTCTTTTACATTTGAGGAGCTTCATGATACGCTTGTTGGCCACGAAAGTTACTTACGAAGTGTTGATGCGTCCAATGCTGTCCTAGTTGCCACTACGAACTCCACTCAGCGCCGCACTTCCGCTTCCACTTTCAACCGCAACCAACGTTTCAACCGTAGTTCCTTTGGTCAGGGTCGCTCCAACTCTGGTTGTAAATATTGCAAAAGCAGTCTAGTAAGCCTCAGATCATTTGTCAGTTGTGTAACAAAGTCAGCCACTCGGCCAAGACTTGTTACTCGGCCTCAGGAGTGAATTCTGTTAATTATGTCGCTACAAATGCGTCCACCGACAAAAAGTGGCTTGTGGATTTCGTTGCTTCTCACAACATCACCTCCGATCTTGTCAATCTCTTTGTTCACTCGGAGTATGATGGCACAGATGTGGTCATCATTGGCGATGGCTCAGGTTTGCAAGTCACACATGTTGGATCTATGTCTCTTCCCTCTTCCTTGAAGTCTTTTAAATTAACTAATACTCTTTGTGTTCCTAATATTCACAAAATCCTAATCTCCGTTCATAATTTCACTCATAGACATGATGTCTATCTTGAGTTTCACCCATTTTATTTTCTTGTAAAGGATTGGAGCACAGGGACGACACTACTTCGCGGTAAATGTCACGACAGTGTCTATCCAATGCCAATAGCATCTTCTGCTAAAACTTTTTCTGTTTTAGCACTTGTTGGTGAATCAACAACAACCCACACCTGGCATAGATGACTTGACATCCATCAAATAATGTAGTTGATTTTGTTATTCGTACCTTTTCTCTACCACTTGTGGTGTCTCGTGTCTCTTCATCTTCCATTTGTAATGCTTGTCAATGCAATAAAGTCACAAGTTGTATTTTTCTTCCATTTTTCTTGTTAGCACTTATCCACTTGAATACATTTATACTGATGTTTGGGGGCCTACAAATTCTACTTCGCTTCATGGGTTTCGTTTTTATGTCTCGTTTGTTGATCACTTAACTAAATATTGTTGGTTGTTTCCCATCTAATAAAAAAGTGATGTTTGCAACATTTTTTATCAATTGAAAGGGCTACTTGAAAAAAAGTTTGGTTTTCACATCAAACACTTATACTCAGATAATGGGGGCGAATTTCAAGCTCTTCGTCATTTTCTCTCCTCTAATTCCATTGGTTGGCTCACCACTGCTCCTTATACACCTGAGCAAAATGGTACAAGTGAACGTCGGCATCGGCACATTGTTGAAACTGGTCTCACCTTGTTGAGTCAAGCAAGTCTCCCTCTTTATTATTGTCCTACACATTTCAGGCAGCAGTTTATTTAATAAATCGCATGCCCACTCCTATTTTAAAAAATAAAAGTCCTTTCAAATGTTTGTTTGGTTGTCAGCCCAATTACAAAAAGTTGCATATTTTTGATTGTCAGTGTTACGCATGGCTCAAACTTTATGCCACCAGTAAACTTCAACCAAAATCTACGCCTTGTCTCTTTCTTAGTTAGTCGAGTTTTCAGAGTGTTTATAGGTGTATTGACCTTGTTACCTCTCGCATTTATGTGTCTAGGCATGTGATTTTTTATGAATGTGTTTTTCCCTTTTCTTCCTCTACTCATGTTTTTCTTCCATTGTTGTTTAGAAAAATTGGCCCCTTCACCAATTGGATGTTAATAATGTGTTTCTCCATAACTGCCTTCAAGAGGATGTACTCATGGTTCAACCTCCGGGTTTTGTTGATCCTAATCTACCTTCTCATGTTTGCAAGTTAAAGCGGTCTTGGTATGGCTTGGAACAAGCACTTTGTGCTTGGTATCAAAAACTGAGTGCTTGTCTTCTTCAACTTGATTTTTAGCAGTCTAAATCCAATTCTTCTCTGTTTATTTACACGAGTGCTGATGTTATTCTCTATTTTTTGGTATATGTCGATGATCTCTTAATCACTGGGAGTAACTCTGCTTCTATTTCTAAGGTTGTTCAACAGCTCGCTCATCGATGTTCTCTAAAGGATCTTGGTCTCTTGCATTACTTTCTTTGTATTGAGGTGATTTCAGTTCCCCATGGACTGTTCCTCTCCAAAAAAAAAGTATATTTAGGTGCTCCTTTCTTGCACTAAGATGGATGGTGCTAAGGAAGTGATGACTCCACATGCCACAAAGGATCTTCTTCAGCTCCACAATGGCTCTTCTCCTGCTGATTCGACTGAAGTTTGCCAAGTTATAGGAGCTTTTCAATATCTCTCTCTAACTCAGCCCAACATTGCCTTCTCGATCAATAAGCTGGCTTAGTTCATGCATAAACCATCTCAGCTCCATTGGACAGATGCCAAACGTATTTTGTGGTATTTGAAAGGCACTTTTCATCATGGCATCCTCCTCAAGCTCATTGGGGATCTCACTCTTCAAGAGTTTTCACATGCTGATTGGGCCCGTAATAGGGACACATGATCTTCCACCTCTGTCTATCTTATTTTTTTGAGTGATTGTCCCATTTCATGGAGCACGCGCAAGCAACGTGTTGTGGCTCGTTCCTCCACTGAGGCAGAATATTGGGCTCTTGCTTCAACCACCTCCTATCTTATTTGGATTCGCTTCAAGAACTTGGTATTTCGATTCCTAAGCCCCCTCATATGTTTTGTGATAATATTGGTGCTTGTCAATTGATTCTTAACCCTGTTATGCATGCAAGAATGAAGCATATCGCTATTGATCTTCATTTTGTTCATGATCTGGTTACAAAAGGTTTGCTGCAAGTCTCTAATGTTAGCACCCACGATCAACTTGTTGATCTCCTAACTAAGGATCTATCTCATCACAAATTTCCCTCTCCGTGCTTCAAGATTGGCTTAACTAATGGCACACCTATCTTGCAGGGACGTATTAAAGAAATTTGCCAAGAGTCTTAGCAGTTGAAGATTTGCAAATATCCTATTGTATGCGGCCATATGAGATTCTTATGATTGTATTACTTGAATATCTATTTGTATTTGATAGTTTAGAATCTTGTTGATTTAGTATTTAAATACTTTTGAATTTGTATTTGAATTTGATAGTCTAGAATCTCTTTATTTAGTATTAAAATACTTTTGAATTTGTAACAAACTATACCTTGTACAAGTCCTATATATAGGACATCTCTACATCAATGAAAGTGTCCTGCATTTTTTATAAAAACTACGGGACTTGAGAGTCCGCTCAAAAATTTCACTATGATAAAAGTGTAGGTACAAGATATCAATTTTCAGTTATTACAATGAGTACATAACTCTATTTTTAGCTAACATGAGATCTTAAAAATCGAAGAGGGGAAGTTGGGAATCTCACCAAAAAAATGTGGTTACTGATAAAACCTGATATCTATCGTTACAGTACTTGGACAACCAATCCGACCGTTCAAAATTAGCTTCTATGAGTACTCTATCTACTGACAAAAAATCAGCTCAATCAGACTACGGATGACCCTCCAATCGTCAATTGATCAAAACTACAATACTATTGCAAAAAAACAAATTTTCTCAACGTGATTACTGTTCAAAAGCCTATACATGACTCTACATTGCTTGGTTGACCAATCTGACCATACACAATCAGCTTCTATGAGTCCTATATCTACTAACAAAACATTGGCTTGATCAGATCACGAATGGCTCTCCAATCATCGATTGATTAAAACTGTGCATTATTGCTAAAAGCCATCTTTTCTCAAGGTGGTTCTCCCTCTTTTGGCCTACACTCTCTCTCACTTTTATGATGGAATTCTACACTGTCAACTCTAATTTTCTTTACTTAAATAAAGTGTAAAAGGGCCTCTAAAAAACCCAATAAAGAGCCCAAAAAAAATGGGTTAAAGGATTGAATGGATTTCTCCACATAGGAGAGATGCCCAAACCTAACATCAATATGGCAATGCTGAAACTTGAGAGTATTATTGTTGGAAAATAATTTATATTGAGTACAATTATAATTATAAATAAAATAAAATTGAAAACCCATAATTCGTGGTGGTAGAATTTATAAGCTAAAATATAGCATCTTGTCATCCTTAAAAAGAATTGGCTGTAACTTTGGTACAGTTGACACTCGGCATTTAGTATCAAGAATTTGACATTCTATAACTTCTAATCGATTGCACACTAAATTAATTGCCTACAAATTGAATCCAATTCCAATTAGAGTAAAGATATTAAATAAGAAACTTGTTGATCTCTCTATCTCTTTTACAACAACTACTCATTTATATAAGAATTGTAACATGATTAGTTGTTCCTGTACTAAATTTATAATAATAAATAACATATTTAAATTAATAATAGGAATACAAATAAATGTAATTATGGTTATAATAATTTATTAAATAAACCATATATTGAAACAAAAAAAAAAAGCATTATATTTATTATTATGTAGTATCAAAATTTTTCAATCGACAAATCATAAATAAATTTTACACTAAGCAAAAAGGTACCTTTCAACGTATTCATAACTCTTCCATACAATAAAACTTTAGGATCTACATTTAGGGCTTTCTTATACGAGGGACCCTCTTTGTATATGTATGCACTTACATCAAGCTATGTTGAAAAAAAGAGGCACTATCCTAGGCTTTGGGCCAAAATTACGATAGGTTGAGACATTACGAGAATAATTATACAAGGAGTAATCTAGTGTTACAAAATTAATGATGAGTATGTCCTCATCAAAATCTTTTGGAGGCTATAAAAGTATGCCCCAAATTTAAGTTAGGGGCGACCTTTCATTCTATCCCCATTATTAGGGCTATGAACTTACATTGTTTTCTAACTGAAAACTCTATAGTAACCCATTATTGGGAGATAGTTTATGCAATAACTATGTCCTAGTAATCCAGGTAGATGTATCACTAAGTTCTTGGTACGACCATAAAAATTGTTAGCATTATTAAATAAACCATTGAAATTCTAAAAATAAAAAATTTTAAAAATAAAAGTGAATGTCACAATAAAATGAAATATTTTCTAATAATATAGTATTGAACATTCAGGCTGCCCCTACTTAGGGTTATGATGTTGTGCTATAAAAAAAAGTCACAAACTAGACCCTAATAATTAGCTAGTTTGCCTCTTTCAAAACTTATCTTATAAGTTTTCATGTTACTGTCATCATGACCTGAATTTATAGACCACATTATTAAAACTTTAACCAAAAAATAGAAAATCATTTATTTAGATTGATTCAACATCATGTAACCACAATAATGAATGTTAGACGTGGGCAAATACCATTTAATTTTAATACCATCTAATAGTGCATACCTGCCTACATATGAAATCAATACAAAACTTAATCTTATCAATACAAGGTCAATTTCAGATATAAAGATTACTCACTATTAAAAGTCCTAATTTTAATATATATATATCTCAAATATTCGACATTTAACTTAATTTGGATAACAAGATAGATTATAATGGTTTATATAATTATAACATGCATTTTCCCACATTGACCAATAGGTAAGGTTTTATCTTGAAAATAAAAATAAAAATTGCTTTTTTTTATAGAATTAAATATAAATTTTAAAAGGTTTTGAAGGGGTGGAATGGGCATGCTATATGATGTGACTTTTTAGCATAAAAATTTAAAAATCATGATCAAAGTTTTGATGGAATTCGATTTGATTAGAAAAAGGTGGTATTTGATTTGGCTAAAGATTAGCAATTTATAGTATGAGGGCGTTACAATAATTTAACATGCAAATTTTGTAAATTTTCACTCGAAAAATGTTGATACGAATGCACAGCGGAAACTCACAATCTCGAATCAATCCGGAACAAGTAATGCAAGTACTCGATGATGAATATACGGAAAAACCAATTAATCACAATGAATAAAGGAAAGCAATCAAATCAATGCCACACGAATTTATGTGGTTCAATAATGTGCCTACACCTACAGAAGTAGCGACTGATTTTTCACTATCAAAACATCAAGCTTGCATTAGGGGTTACAAATATAGATTATATATCAATGTTATGTGTATCGGAGGCTTTGATACTTTATAAAATATTCCTATAGCAAATCCTAGAGGAAAATCTTCCAAAACCCCCAATCTACTGACCTCTCGATTCAAATTTTGTGACCTACGCAAAATAAAACCATCAACGATTTCAGGGAAACCGTCAATGAAAAGATACCAAGAGCTAAATCCTACAGATGACTGAAACCGTCGATAGTTAACCGTCGAGAGTAAACCGTCGATGCAACCGTCAACTAACTATTAACGGTTTTCCTCCAGCAACCTCCTTCCTCAATCTTTCCATCACTATGCTTCCCCGGTGCATGCATCGTTCCACTCAAATATGAGTCACATCTCCAACAATCTCCACCTTGGCGAATATTCACCACTTAGAAGAAATCCGAAAGCATAACCCCGCTACTCCACTCAAGACAGTAGATTGGGACCGCCTCCTGTCTAGCACCTAGAGACGCTGATCAAGTCTAACTGCTTGAACTTGTCCTTTGTGATAGGCTTTGTCAACATATCAACTGCATTATCAGACGTGTGAACCTTCTCGAGTAAAAGTTCACCTTAAACAATCAATTCCCTGATCCTATGAAACCACACATCAATGTGTTTTGTCCTCGCATGATACACTTGATTCTTCACCAAGTAGATGACACTCTGACTATCACACTGCAACCAAACTCCACCTTATTGGACACCGAGCTCCCTGACCAGTCCTGTGAGCCACAACGCTTCCTTGGCAGCCTTAGTCACTGCCATGTACTCTGACTCAATAGTAGATAAGGCAATGAGCGATTGCACCATAGACCTTCAACAAATAGGTCCTCCCACAAGGGTAAATACGTACCATGTAGTAGACCTCTTGTCATCCAAGTCTCCTACGTAGTTAGCATCCACATACCCTACCACTGATGGATCACTCTGTTGTCTATTGAACATAATTTCGTATCCGGTTGTACCCCTCAAGTACCTGAGAATCCACTTAACTACATTCCAATGTTGTCGACCTAAATTCGAAAAGAACTTGCTCACCATGCTAATAGCACGTGCTAGGTCCAGCCTTGTACACAACATGGCATACATCAGACACCCCATTGCACTAGCATAGGGGACCTTCAACATATCTCGGACCTCATCATCCTTCTTTGGGCACTGGGCAGTAAACTGCCTGAAATGGCTCGCTAACAGTGTACTCACCGAATTAGAATTAGTCTTTCTAAACCTCTCCAACACCTTCTACATATAGCCGCCCTAAGATAACCATAATCTCCCTACAGCTCCGTCCCTGCGAATCTCCATGTAAATAATCCTCTTGGTTGCACCCAAGTCTTTCATGTCGAACCCTTTATCTAATAAAGTCTTCAACTGATTCACCTCAGTCATGTTTTTTGTAGCAATTAGCATGTCATCGACATAAAGCAACATAAATATGAGAGAGTTGTCTTTAAGAGTCCTCATATAGACGCAATAATTGTAGTCACACCTCTTGTAGCTGATACGGATCATATAGGCATCAAATCATTTCTACCACTACCTCAGAGACTACATTAGCCCATAAAGTGACCTCTTTAGTTTACAAACTAAGTGCTCATGTCCAAGTTGGAAAAACCCTTATAGCTATGTCATGTAAATCAGCTCCTCCAAATCACCACGGAGGAACGCCGTCTTTACGTCCATTTCCTCTAGATGCATGTCGTATTACACCACCAATCCCAACACTACCCTGATGAAAGTGTGTCTGACCATAAGGGACAAGATTTCATCATAATCAACTCTCTTTTCTCTACAAGTATCCCTTTGCTACCAAGCGAGTCTTGTACTTCTCTCTTTCCTTTTTTGAAATTGCTTCTTTCTTTCTGTACACCCACTTCCATCCAATCGCCCGCTTCCCAACTAGAAGCTCCACCAAGTCCCACATCTGGTTCTTATGCAGTGATTCCATCTTCTCCACTATAGCACCCACCCAACTACCTTTCTTCTAGTTATGCACGGCCTCTTGAAAAGTAGTAGGATCCTCACTGCTAGAGATAAGTGTGTAAGACACCAAATGGTTAAATTCATACCTTGGGGAGGCCTAACAGGGCATCTGGGTTATCTACAACTATACTACAACGCAACTACTGGTCATCCAAGCCAAAAATTCTTGTGTTCTGAACATCATCATATTTACCCTGAATTTTTAACTCCACGTGCACCACCTACTAATCTCTCAAGTTAGAACTCCTTACATTTATTCCCTGAGTCTCCAACTCCACCTTAACCATATGCTCGTTGCTGCTGCAATTTTCTGGCATATGTTTCTCTTCCTTTTCCTAAGTACGCTACAATATGGCTTTCTTATCAAAAACCACGTCTCTACTGATCACCACCTTGTTTGCCACTGGATCCCATAACTTGAACCCTTTCACACATTTCTGATATCCCACAAAGATGAAACATCAGGACTTCGCCTCAAGCTTTGATCTCTCCTCACCAGGAATGTGCGTATAAGTTGGACACCCAAATACTCTCAATCCCAAGTAGTCTACCTCGTTACCTATCCACACCTTCTCCGCAACTCTCACATCTTGTGATGCCCTTGATGATCTATTAACAAAAAGACAAGACATACTCACCGCCTCGGCCTAGAAATTCATAGCAAGCCTAACATTCAACCTGAGACATCGCGCCTTTTCAGCTAGGGTTCGATTTATCCTTTTCGCCATGCCATTTTGTTATGGTGTCTTGCATACTATAAAATGTCTCCTTATGCCATGATGCTCGTAAAACTCTCTAAAATTGAAGTTTGTGTACTTAGTTCCATTGTCAGTCCTGAGGAACCTAATTTTTCTCCCAATCTAGTTTTTCACCTTAGCTTTCCACAGTTTAAACTTGGAAAATGTCACCGACTTGTGCCACATGAAGTACGCCCAGACCATCCATGAGTAATCATCGATGAAACTCATGAAATACACACGTCCCCCTCGTGATGCCACTCTCATCGGCCCCCAAACATCTGAGTGAATGTAGTCCAGTATTCCCTCCATCTTGTTCATGGCTACCATAAACTAAACCTTATTATGCTTCCCAAGCACACACCAATTATAGAAATCCAGTTTGCATGATTTGACTCCCTTTAATAGATTTCTTTTGTGAAGTTCCTTCATTCCACACTCACCCATATGCCCTAACAGCATATGCCCCAAAACGGTATTGTCAAACTCAGACTCTGCGGCTACAGCTCCACCTACAACCGTAATACCTAACAGTGTATAGATATTCACTGGTACTTTCTTCTGCTTCATCACGGTTAAAACACCCTTACTCACCTTCATTACCCAACCTTCACACTTGTAACTATACCCATTACAATCTAAGGTGTCTAACAATACCAGATTCTTCCTCAACTTTGGTATGTACCTAACATCACATAACGTCCTCACTACACCATCATACATCTTGATTATGATATTTCCTATCCCGATAACTTTGTAAGCAGCATCGTTTCCCATTAGAATAAAACCAGAATTCACTAATATGTAGGTGGTGAACCAATCTTTGTTAGGTTTTATATGATAAGAACACTCCAGGTCAAAGATCCAAGACTTCGTGAACTCATCTGACCCAGATGAAACCAAGAGCATGTCACCATCACCGCTCCCAAAGTCTTATTCTTCCACTACACTCGTCGTGTTTGATGAGCCTTCTTTATTTTTAGCATTCCCCTTCTTCTTCTCCGGACAATCGGGTTTTATGTGCCCCTTTTTCCCACACTTAAAACATCGCACATCCTTCATCTTCCTGGAATTGGATCGAGACCTATTGTTACTCAATCCACCCTGGAGCTTGCTCCTCCCATAATCCTGGTTCCCTTTTGCCACGAGCCCTTCACCTTGAGTATTTTCATCGCTGACCTTCTTCCTTTGATGGAAACTCAAGAGGGCACTGAGATATCCTCTAACTCTAGAGTCTCTTTCCCTCATGTCAGAGTCGTAACCAGATTCTCATTTGTTGGAGACTTTGGTAGGGAATTTAGCAGCATCAGCTTTTTATTTTCATCCTCAAACTTCACATCAACCCAATTCAAATCACTCGTAGAGATTCGAAGAATTATGGTATATAAATAATAAAGAGGAAGAAAAATGAAATTGTAAAGGGGGTCACAGTCCTCGTCGACGGGGACACGTGTCTCATCGACGAGAAGTTACCGAGAGGCTATTTTCAGTTCTGAATTTCGTCGATGAGGAATAAGCATTCATTGACGAACTTCCTTCGTGGCCTCATCGACGAAGACTAGTGTATAAATAGCCCTAAACTCGGATTTTAGTGCAGATTATTCAAGAAATTCATATTTTCTCTCTCCTCTTCAGTTTTCCTCCCTTCTCTCTAAGATTCTGGGTCTATTCTTCGTCGGATCAACGATTCGAAGCTGCCATGACACTCCTGGGGAAGTTCTCTTCAAGTATGCTAGAGTGGATCGTTGGTGGGGTTAGCTTGGACTCCATCCCAAATTCAAGGTAAGGCTTTTTATTTAGTATTTGGCTTTCCTATAGTTGTAAAAAATGTAGTAGTCGAAGAAATACTGAATTTTTGTTCAGGGAGATGTTGTTTTCAGGGTGTTGAACGGGGAACCCTGCGGGTGTAGGACTAGTTATTTTAGGGGCTTTTCAGAAATTAGGTAAGGGGATAAATTAAGTCAGGATTTCATGAAAATGTACTTATTATTTTACACTATTTAATTTCAGATAAATATGTATAATATAGAATTATGTTGGAAATAATGATGTTGATCAGAAATATGTTTAATACCTCTTTTGTGTAGGATGAGTAAAATTTACCATGGAAAATTATGATGATGGAATATTATGGTTATAAAATAAGTATGTTTTTACTGCTTCCAGGAAAATGTTAAAATGATACAGGGATTTTTCAAACTGATGATTTTATATGATTTGTCGGCATACAGACTGAGAGTTTTATATGAAATACCAGCGTATGGGCCGAAGGTTTTATGATATGCAATACCGGCGTACGGGCTGTGATTTATAAAATACGAAATGACAGCGTAAGGGCTATAAATTTTATATGATATGTTATGCAAATATGCATGAAAATATTAACATGATAGATATGATTATGTAATAGTCATGTATCATTATTTAGAAATATGTTATATGTTATCAAAACCTAGTTGGCTTGGTTTAAGCTTTCACGAAGCACGGTATAGTAGTTATATGATCATGATCATGATTATGTTAGTGCTACCGCTTGCCGTACGAGGTAGTGGAAGATCGGCAGTCGATGTGGTTTACTGTAGCACAGGCATCCCTTTAATGTCCGAACCAGGAGGGGCAGATCCATCGTACTTACAGACTTTTGTTTGATCTAGTGTGGTCGGCCAGCCATTGCTATGTCCCGCCTTCGGGCCGCACAACGCAGTCATGTGGGGATAAGACATGACACCAGCCAGCTAACCATCCAGGATGTTTTCTATGTACAGTTATATGAGATGATTTATACGTATGGAAATTCAGTATGTTATACCATGTTATGATTATATATGTTTTCTCAGATATGATACAGATAGTTTTATCTAGTATGTTTATGTACTGTTATATGTATAACATGAAAATACTCATGCAACCACACACTGATATTAGTTTATTTCCCTTACTTAGAGATGTCTCACCCCAGTTATCTAAACATCTCAGGAGCCCCAAATAAAAGAGTGGATAAAGCTCCACAACGTTAGAGTATAGTTATTTTTCCCGGTGTGAAGGGTAAGTCTTGTTGCTAGAGTCTGACAGATTTTGAGGTGGTGACCTAGGCCACTTTTGGATGTTGGGATATATGTATGAATAGGACAATTGTAGTAAGACTCTGGTATTGTGTTGGTTAGACAATTTGATATATATATATATATATATATATATATATATATATATATATATGATTTTACGTTTCCTATAGTATAGAAATCTATGTTAAGTTTCAGGTATTTCCCTAGTACTTATGGGTCCAGGTTGATCATGATTTTCCAGAATTATTATATTGGATATTATTATAAAAAAAATATGGTAAAATAAGCAGGTCGTTACGGTTTGTTATCAGAGCCTAGGTTGCTAGGTTCTGTAGACTTTAGAGTGCAACGGAAACGATACCAGAGTATAGGAAAAGGATTTAAGGTTTTGTTCTATAGTCTAGAGGTAGGACTTCCATGGTGGTTTCTATGTTTTTCGTGAGGTGAAGATTTCAGGAAAACCATAGTAAACTATTGTCGAGTTGTGTTCCTAGAATGTAGGACTGGATCTAGAAATAAGATGAGGATGTTAAGATATGGGACTATGTTAGGCGAGTAAATTATAAGGATCGGGTCTCTAAATCACATTTATTATTTTTCAGGATGGACCCTGGAGGAGGTAGTGCCCATGGGAGCGGAAGTGATGGTGCAGGGCCCTCGAGTGCAAGCGGGACTGATTCTTATGCGATACTACGCAGCGTGACTCAGCAAGTTATGGTTGAGATCGCTAGGAGGTCCAAAGAGTAGGGAGGCCCATCTACAGGTCATGAGTGCACGATAGAGAAGTTTACTAAGATGAATCCTCCAGCATTTTCAGGAGGAGTTGATCCTACAGCCGCCAAGAATTGGATGTAGGAGATCAAGAAAGTCTTGACCATATTACAGTATATGGAGGAACAGAGGGTCCTCTTCGCCACCTATAAACTGACAGGGGAAGCCAAGAGGTGGGGGACTGCTGTGAGACTTCTGGAGCAGTAGAGGACAACGCCGATAGCTATGACATGAGACTGATTTAAAGAATTATCCTTTCGCAGATATTTCCCAATCACTGTCAGGGAAGTTAAGGTGGAAGAGTTCCTGAATCTGAAGCAGAGACAGCAGTCGATCCAGCAGTAATTTTTGAAGCAAAGAAAAATAAATAAAATCGTAAGTACATTTTCTTCTTATTTTCTTTTCTTTTCTTTCCTCGAATGAGATCCTTCATCCAAACAGGGTGATAATGTGTCTACGAATTTCTTCATTTATTTCTATATGATTAATATTTTTATTTTACTATTATTATTTTAATTTTCTTGAATTTTTTTTCTTGTCTCTATTATGTAATCTGTTAATTTAGGTGTAATCCCAAGAGGGGGGTGAATTGGGTATTTAAAATATTTTGGTACTTCAATCCTTAATTGAAAACCCAAACTTACAAGTGCAAATTTGGATACACAGTGATTTTAGTATTATACAACTCAATTGATTTAATCCGTGGATATCTCAACTAATTTAGTATTACCCAATTATTCTCACATAATTTAGATATTCATATATATTAATATTTAACACATGCACAACAGATATAATATGAATATAAGTGCAGAAATATAAAGAGAGATGGAGAGATAGAGCGCAGACACCAAATTTTTAATGAGGTTCGGCCAAACCCGGCCTACGTCCTCACCTTGGGCAAAACCCCCCAAGGATTGGACTAATCCGCTCCTTTAACTAGGACGGAACTTCCTGTTACAAACCCACTGCCTACAAGAGGTATAGCTTCCTCCTACTTCGCTGCTTACAAGAGGCATAACTTCCTCCTACTCCCCTGCTTACACGAGACACAGCTTCCTCCTTCCTGGTTCACAACCCAAACTGTCAATACAATAGATAGATGAAATTCCTGAACACCCAGATGCTTCTGAACAAGCTAATGAGTACAATAAAAATTCGTAAAACACATATTCATATGATAAAACTTGAAGTTCAGTATGTATGTAATGATAAGATCGTTATATGAATGATATGCTTCACAAATTTACCTTTTAAATCAATAACTCCCAAAATGATTTTATAAATAAATGCTTTGGAGAAACGTATGATTCAATTCCAGAATACTTTATGCAAGATTAGAAAATAAGATCCTTTCAAAAATAATCTTTAATAATACGCAGATCTATTCTTCTTGCTATTAATAATTTTTCAAGTTGAATCTTTGAATAAATATACGACCTTGAATATTGCAAAGATTTAAACACTATGTTTCAAAAATAATATTCTTCAAGGATATGAATTTATAGGCTCTGAGTATTTGCAATCAAATTATTTCAATCTCTCAGAATGAATATTCAAAAATAAGTTTGTGAGATGAAAAAATCTTTGAGTATTATGCAAATCTTAGTTCTTGCTATCAAATAACTCGTACAATTAAATCTTTGAATAAAAATGTGACTTTGAATATTTCAAAGATTTAAATAATATTTTTTTATATACTTTTTGCACCAATAAGATAGATCTCTTTGAATAAAAATACAACCTTGAATATCACAAGGATTCAAACTTTAGAAAGTTATTCCCAAAAGATTTTTCAAATAAATAACTATGGGAAAAATAAGTTTCTTACTCCCAAAAAGATTTTTCAATAAACGAATAATGGAGAAGATTATTGATTAATAAAAAATTGAAAGCTCAATAAACTATTTTTCCAAACCTCAAGATCAAACCAAAATTTAGCAAAAGTTGCGCGTGTATTTGCTCAGATCTTGAATATGCGAATGCTCAAGTAAAAGTGTGTTCTTTGCAGTGCAGGCAATGAATCTTAGCAAGAGTATTCAAAACTTCTCAAGAGATGTGCAAGAATGTTCAAGTGTAATGACCCGGAAATTTAAAATAATTAGAAAACATAATGAATAAAATGGATTAATGGGTAATAAGGGATAAAGGAAGGATTTAAGAAGGAAAGCAGGCCTCGTCGATGAATGTCCTGTATTCGTCGACGAGTGTCCTTCTAATCTTATCGACGAAGTTTGTTCCTCGTAGACGAAAGAATCCCGAGAGAGAATTTTGGAACTCTGAATTTCGTCGAAGAAGGTATCTTCTCATCGACGAAGTATCTATAGCGCCTCATCGACGAACCCACGTGTCTCGTCGACGAAGCCATGTATATAAATTGAAATTTTTTCATTTTTCAGCTTGAAATTTAGGAAAATTCTCCTTCTCTCTCTAGAAAACAATCTCCCAGCCTTCTCTCTTCGATTTTGGGCCGGATTTGACCCGGTTTGACAATCCGGAACCGCCACGAGGTTCATAGGATCATTCTCTTCAAGGCTGTAGGAGCTTATCATTGGGTTGTGAGGTTTGGAAAACATCCCAAAATCAGGGTAAGTTAGTTATTTTGGGATTGTCTTAAGGAATATTGTTATTTGGAGCCTAAGAAATAGTAAATAAGTGTTTTCCGTAAGATTTGAATTAGTTAGAATTTATTTTAATTAAATTAGGATTTTTGGATTCAGGGTCCAAGTGAATGTTGCGGGTATCGGTTCAGGGATCCTGCCAGCGTAGTTTGAAGTCATGTAAGGGGAAAATTTATATATTAAATCAGGTTTTTCATGAATTAGAAAGGATCATGTGTTATTTATGTATATATGTTTTTTTTATGTGGGTCTAAAATGCCAACCATGAAATTCATGTTTTCTGAGCCTAAGATTGTTTATATAGTTATGTATATGTGAAAGTAAATGAATGAAAGTGAAAGGAATTTTCTAAGGAATTATGTAAGAAATGAAATTTATTTTGAGCATATAAATGTTAAATGTGGGTTGGCTTATTTTACGAGAAATATTTATGAAATTTACTGCTAAATTGTGTGGCATGAGAATCTGTGCAAATTATATGTTAAATGTATGAGATGCAGGCTAAGTAAATAAAGCAATGAAAATAAAATATGATGTGGAATATGTTGCTTGTGTATGTTACATGCAACCATGTAAAGGTACGACAGCTGAAAGCCGTGTTAGCATATTCTAACGCGTTTCTATGTGGGCTAACTGATGACGGCTAAAGAGTGGTTGTAGTACAAAGGAATGAAATGAAAATGTTATGAAATGAAATGACAAGGAATGACAATGCAATGAAATGAAATGTGAAATGTGAATAATGTAAATGGGAAAGAGTCACTTAAAGTGAAATGCAATGAAATGTTAAGTTATGAACATGAAAGAATGTGAATGATTGAATAATGATGGAAAGAATGATATATTATGATATTATAAGTATCTATGTATGTAAAATATGCTACGATTGGGCGGGGAGTACTCTTCGTCTGAGGGCTTACTGAGAAAGGCGAGTGCACTAGTAGCTTCAAATGTGGCAGTAACCGCATAACATACTAGGGCAGAGGGAACCTACTTGTATGGGCGGGTAGATTTCTCTATCCTTAGGGCCTTTACTAGTAAACTATTGTTGAATGCGTGAGTACGATAACAAGTTAACACTTGAGGGCTTACTGAGTAAGGTGAGTACCCTGATATGCTTTAGTCGTGACCTTAGGATTACCTAAGTATCAAAGCAGAGGGGTGCTACTTGTATGGGCAAACAATCACCCCTATCCTTGGGTAATCTCGCGGACTAAATCTCTGCATGTGTTTGATTAGGTTCAGAAAATGATTTCAGAGTCATGTTAATGATTTGCAAATGTACTAAAATGATATCTATATACTTCATGTTGGTCACACGTTGTTTTAATATGTATGTTTCTTCCCTTACTGAGATGTGTCTCACCCGAGTATGAATGTTTCTTTTTCAGGACATCCTCGAGGTCGATCTTAGGGAGCTCGAGGGTACTGAGTTTTGAGGAATATTTAAAAACAGGGTATATGTTGATACTATTTTGGGGATGTAAATATTTATGTTTTATGTTTTATGCCGTTATGTTTTAAGGATGTTGTGAGAGAAATGGTTGTGAATATACTGAAATGTGTTAGAGATGTATGTATCTATGGAAAAATGTAGGTGATAGATAAATTTTATGGATTTCTAGATAGGTTATAGCAAACTCTGGTATTATGGAATGTTGGTATTACAATATTATGATATATATGGAGATTATGGTTATATTTTCCGCTGGGTATGTGATGGATTATGATTTATTAGGATATTATCAAGTATAACGCACCGGACCCGGGTATATGGGTTCGGGGCGTTGCATCAAGTCTCTCA
Source organism: Malania oleifera (assembly GCF_029873635.1). Taxonomy (NCBI): domain Eukaryota; kingdom Viridiplantae; phylum Streptophyta; class Magnoliopsida; order Santalales; family Ximeniaceae; genus Malania; species Malania oleifera. The sequence continues at coordinate 99,818,272 of NC_080423.1, forward strand.
ATATTATGCAAAAAGTGAGGCATTAGGATTTCTAGGTTAATTTTATAAGAGTTCTCAGCCTTAGATGGATTTTTGGCCATTGGATCAATTTATTTAAAAGAAATTCCGCGCGTATCCGCGCTGAACCCACATTTTGCACGAGCGACCTTCAGTGTTTTGGACATAACGTTTACTATATAACTCCAAATTGGACGTTCTTGGTGTCAACAGAAAGCTAAGAGAAAAAACCACACTTTTTATGTTGAACATATTTTAAAATAAGAAGTTATAAGTTAATAAAAATGCCAATCAATGTGACGTAAGAAACATGAAGGGAATTTTTCTGCTACATACACCTTTCAGTGTTTTGGCCACAACTTTTTTCTATATAACTCCAATTTGGACATTCTTAGTATCAACAGAAATCTAAGAGAACATTCCATAACTTTTATGTTGAGAACTATTTAAGATAAGAACTGATTGATCAGGAAAATTGCTCATCTTTTCTGTTCGGTCGACTGGTCGGTTGACTAACTCCTTTGTAAAAATTAGTTTTTGTCTTCTTTTAACTACAAAACCATTTTAAAACATTTGTATAAATTAGGCATTTTATGAAAAAGGTTTTTCATGTTACTTGGAGGTCCTATGGTCAATCTAAGGTCATATTTGAGCTTCAAAATTCATCATACGACATATATAAATATATTCAATTTCTAAACACCCATTCCCATGAAGGTCTTGGACCAGACGTTTGCATCTTCATTCTTCTACACTTCTCGTTCCATGAATTGAGCCAGATGGTATGTTCTTTAGGTTTCTCGTGACTTCCATATCATGCTTACAATTCGTATCACCCGTGCGTGCTGAATAATGATCCTGCTAAAAATGTTCAATGCACAGATGAGATAATTGTGTTTTGTCATTATCAAAATGGGATCGGACTCAAAAAGTCAACATAATCCTTATTCCATCATGGATCTAGAGGTGACAAAACAGGTTAGCGAGTTGACTTTAAGCAGATCATAAATGGATAGCAGTTAAACGAGTTCGAATTGACTTGTTTACTAACGAGTGACTAACATAAAAACTCAAACTCATTCCTTTAATAAATAGGTCATAAAAGGGTACCCATTAAGAATCTGTTTAAAAATATATTTTATTTATTTTTAATCTTCAAAAAAATTACAAATAAAGTGACATTTAAAAAAAAAAACAATACTCTTTTATTTTATTTATTAATATCTTAACGAAAAAAAAATATAGAAAATAATACATCTCTTTAATTAATATTTAATTATATATATTTTTTAAACGGTCATCGGTGGGTACCTAAATGGCGACCGAACCTCGAGCGTTTGGAAAATTGTCTTGGTTCAGCCACTCGAACCTATTCTTAGGCACCCGTAGTTGAAAATTTAACTTTTCCAGTTGTGAGTGTTCGGGCGACTGACCCTGTGGTCCGGGCTACTGAAACTCTCTGGTTGCCATAGTTTTAACTATGGTAACTCGGGTTAATTAAGGGTAAATTCGATTAAAAGCTTATTAAACAAATTTAATAATACCCTCTATGACCCAATGGTCATTTTTTTATAGAGTCTATATATATACCCTCATTTGCGAAGATTAACACTTGATTAGCAATTTGATTAAGAAATATTCTCTCTAAATTTTCAAGTGCTCTTCTTCCACATACAAGACCAAATACTCCTCCTTTCCTCATTCCCTTGAAAAATAATATTTAGTGAGAGTATTGTGAGATATCCTACAAGCTTAAACTCTCATTGTTGTGATTGCTTGTTGATTTTTATTGAGAGTTAAGCAGAAAAGTTTTTCCCCATAAATCTAATTCATAAATCCGTTTTTGTGGGGAAACTTTTATTAGCTTGTGAGTCTTTGCATTTTTATTGCAAGACTCTTGAGCTTGTCTTGAGTTTTCTTTGAAGAAAATATGTTTGTAACAAGCTTGTATTCTAAATATCTCTTGTGCTTGATTTTCTAGAAATATTTTTGAGATATTTGATTATACTTTTGAAATATTTGAAACCCTATTTGTGGTTGATATTTTTATATATATTGTTTCAAAGATATTATCATAGCACACTCTTTGTTGACCCTATGGGTCATACCCTGTTTTGATTATGAAAAATACCCAAGTATTTAATGTCTGCCAAGTTGATGGGCAGGTTTATCTTGGCAGTATCCTATGATGACACTTGGAGACCCGGAGGAACACAGACCCTGAAGACCTTAGATATAACTTATGTGTTGTAATTTATATTCGGGTCTATATTATTTAAGTAGGAAAGTTATGTAATAGTAAATAGGGCTTTGATTGTAATAATTGCATGCATCACCTGCATGGTTTAATACATAAGCTCTAAATGAAAATGACCTTAAACAGACCTTAGGGAACACCATTCGGTTGACCGACACCGAATTTTTTCGGTGCCCTAAAAAGGACCTAAAAATGACCCTAGGACACTTACTCATGCATACACATGTTTGTTTATTTGGAATAGGGTGTTTGTTGCATGAAACAAGATCGAAATGCACAAAATGTGCACCTTTGGTCGATCGAAACCTCATATGTATTTTGCCCCCGGTCACCAGAACTTGGTTCGGGTCAACAAGTTGACCACATGCCCATCGACTGACCTATGTAGTTCATTTTGGCCCCGGTTGACCGAACCCGGTCCGAGATAACAAGTTGACCACAGCCTGGTCGACCGAACCTCCTAGGAGTCAACTTTTTGACCACCTGGTCGACCGAGCCCAAAATGTACTCTAACGCTCTGGTTGACCGAGGGTCCTCGGGAGTTGTCCCAACGCTATGGTCGACCAAACTATCCAATTCAAATATTTCTAGTTAACCAAATTGCGCTAATTTGGAAAAATCATCTCGGACATACTTGTCCGGTCGACCGAACCTGTAGTTCATTTTTGGCCTGATCGACCGAACCTCAAGAACTTTGATCGACCGAACCTGTCCTGGTCGACCGGTGCTCTCAGGTTGGTCCGAATTTTTACTACGGTTAACTTTTTAAAACGAGGTTAAATAAATTCAATATCGTTAAAACTTTTCTAATTATTCCACTTATGTCCCTAACGATTATATTTCAGGGGTAGTCTATAAATACCCCCTCATTTTGAGTAATTAGTGTGCGATTAGCATTCTTGATTAGGAGAAATTCTCTGAAATTCCCAAAACCCATAATACTCATTTTTTAGCCTTCAACACTTATTCTTACCAGTTCATACTACTCAAATATCTTTTGTAAGTGTGATTTAAGTGTTGTTGTTCCATAATGATTGCTCTCTCAAGATTGTTGTTGTGTGAAAGTATTTTATTTGAAAGCACATCCTCAAGTGTTCTTAGGGGGCTTTATTAATAAGTTTTTCCTAAGAAGACTTCATTGGAACTTCTGAGTATTGCACCATCATTGCAATATCTTAAGAAGCTTGTATTTGATTTTGGTTGCAAAATTTCTTTTCAAATCACTTTCAAATATCTAGTGTGTTTTTATCTTGATAAATCTTTGAAGAAATATTTGTTTGTGTGATAAAAATCTTTGTTGCAATATTCATTGATTTATATCATTTGTTGAATACAAAGATTAAACTCTTTTTGCAAACCAAACATATACATTACTTGAGCATCATACGATTGAGAAAATCTGTTGATTGAAATATACATTTATATTGTTTGGTTAATATCTTTGTTTGAGCATTTAGATTGAACATCCTATAATACAAAGATCATATAGGTTTGCACTCTCACGCACTGATTACATAGATAGCAAATATTTATTTGAGAGTTGACATATTGTAAACCACACTGAGCTTACATATTATATCATTTGGTGGTATATGTGATTGCACGTATTGGGTACATATCTGCTTTACTTGAGAAGTATAATCACTGTACCAGTTACTTTGTGAACATAATGTTGTATTTCCAGGCCCGGGCCTGAAGAGGGAGACTAGCCCTTTGAAATAGTCTCGGATTGGTTTAGACCCGGTTAGGAAAGTTAGGTGCACCATCCTGTTAAGATGTAGGTTGAGATCAGCCCCACTAATTGACCTAGTTGTAAAGGTTGAGGTCAGCTCTGTGCTAATTGACCTAGTTGTAATCGGTGCCACTCCACCCGTTAAATGAGCCTTTAGTGGAATCCTCGGGCTTGCGAGCTAGAAGCGGGGACGTAGGTACAGTTGGCCGAACCCCAGTAACATATCGTGTGTTTGTTTATATTTCCGCACTCTATATTTACCACACATGTATGTTATGGTGTGAATGATGCGCATGATTTAAATTTTCATACATTATATCTACTTGCGCATTTGGGATTGTATAGAAAGACCCTAGGTAGCTAACTCATATTGATTTCTGATTTAACCTCGAAGAAAAGTTTAAAATTCCAATTCACCCCCTTATTGGGAATACATCAATTCTAACACTCTCACTTTTGATTGCCACACTGACATTAACTTGAGAGCTGTAATTTTGTCTTCACTGAACTTATAGATCTTATCATTGTGAAGTACATTGGTTATACTAGTACAAATCTGCTTATTGGAGAAGCACGTATTTTTGTACACGAAATTTGTTTTGATTATTTGTTGTATTCCAGACGTGGCATGAAGGGGTGATAATCTAGTCCAGAAGGATTCTATGTAAAGGTTGAGGTTAACTCTGGTAATTTGACCCAGCTGTAACCGGTGTCGCTCCACCCGTTAAGTAAGCCGTAGTGGAATCCTCGAGCTTATGAGCCGAGACAAGACGTAAGCACATTTTCCAAACCTCAATAACATATCTAGTGTTATCTTTACTTTACTCGCTTTACCATACTGTGCATGCTTGGTTGATTTACTTGTGCAAATTTAATTCAGTTGTATTTATTAGTTTATTTTATATATGCTCCAGATTGACCCTAGGTTTGTGAAATACTGCTACTGGCTATTTGATCTAGATGAGAAAAACTTTGAAAATCCAATTCACCCTCCCCCCTCCTCATATGAATACACCAATTCCAACAGGAGGGACAACTCAGATGGTAGGGACACTTGTAACATAGGTCACATAGTGCACCTGTGAGGAAGAGTAACTTAGTTACTGTGGGGGGTAGTAGAAGGGGTAGGGGTAAACCTAAAACAACTTGAAAAGAGATAGTGGGTAAGGATTTAATATCCTTGAATCTATCAAAAGAAATGGACCCTGATCGCATAAATTGGCGGAAAAAGATTCATATAGTCGACTCCACTTAATGGGACTAAGGTTTGGTTTTGTTGTTGTTTGTTGAAGGTTTCTTATTATTAAAAGTCTTAATTTTAATATATATTTATATATATATATATATATATATATATATATATATATATATCTATCTCAAATATTCGACACTTAATTTAATCTCGATAACAAAATAGATTATAATGGCTCATATAATTATAACATGCATTTTCCCACATTGACCAATAGGTAACCTTTCATCTTGAAATAAAAACTAAAAATTGCTTTTTTTTTTTAGAACTAAATATAAATTTTGAAAGGTTTTGAAGGGGTGGAATGGGCAATGTGTGTTGGATTCTATCTAATTTGTATAGTCTAAACTAATAAGGCCTCTAATAAACGAGAAATTATTAGGTAGACTAAATCTATCACGTCATTCATAAAGTAACCCAATTAAGTAGTGGCAACTTATACACTATAAGCAAAATATAATTAACTTTCTTTCCAAAATAATTTTTTAAAAAAATCTATGTTTTATTATCTATAATTATGATACACTAGACCATATAATTATTATTCTTTTTTGTCCATGCAATTTTATATTTAAAATATAAAATGTGTTATTATCTATAATTATTTAACTAAATGTATTATTATTATTATTATTATTATTATTATTATTATTATTATTATTATTATTTAGAATAAAATATGCTTCTTTTGTATGAAAAGTATAACGTTATTGATCTATATTTTATAAAAATTTTATGGTTAAAATTGTAAAATATATTTAAAATAATCTTATGATTAAATAATTTTATAGATATCTAAAATTAAATAAATCCATTAATTTGTCTATCAAAAATTAGTTTAGTAACTCTATAAAACAATTTTAAAATAAAATATAAACCTTTCAACGCACAACCAATGAATCTGCTAAACTTACTAATTAAATTAACACTTAAATCTTAATTTTTTTGTTATATATTTGTATTGACTATGATTTTATTGTAATTTTTTACTATGAATTAATCGTGAATTTCATTTTGACTAGTTTGGGAAGAAAAATTAACTATGAATTTTTTTAAAGTAATTTTTATTTGAAGGAAAATTAATAATGGATTTTTTATTTGTTTTGGAAAAGAAAGTTAATTATGTTTTACTTATGTGGAAGCATAAGAAGCCTCGAAACTTTCAATCCTTATTTTTAATTTTTTAAAATTTTTAAATTCCTTAATTAAATCCTTAATGGTCATAATGTTTTCTTTTTTATACTTGATTGGTTGTTGAATTTTTAGTTGTTGATAAAAGAAAATAAAATCATCCTTCTTGCCACCTTGCAGCCCCACCCCTCATCCCAGTTGTCCTAAGAAGAACATATATACCTGTAAACACCCCATTTTATTCGGAGCTTTGGGCAAAAATCATTAATCAAATAAAGTGATGAAAATACAAGAAAAATAAAAATATAGGAAAAATTGAATTTTTACATCAAAAATTTTATAAAAAAAAAAGTAGAAAAGGAAAAAATGAAATAACAATGGTCGACCAATGTCAAAACCTGCAAGCAAAAGAAAAGGGAGTTGGACAAGCATAATTCAAGCCATCGATTTAAATTAGATTGATGAGTTTAATAGTGTCAGAATTGATTGAATCGGACCCCTCAAGCTTATAAATAGTGACTTTCAAAAGGAGGGTAAGACACAGACAGAAACTAGGACAGAAAAACAAAAACAGATGCAGACACAGAGTCGGCGAAGGAAGAGAGGAATTACTCAAGGAAAGAGTAGGGAGAAAATTTGAGAGTACTGTAGGAGCTTGAGGTTCAAAGATAAGGCTGGAGGTGGGCTAAAAGGTAGAACACTAAAGGCATTAACAGTGGAGATTCAAAGCAACGAGTTTAAAGTTTAAAAGAGTTCAAAGACAGAGGTTGGTTCCCCAAACTTTGTTAAGTTCTGTTGAGTTTTCTTGGATTAATATTGCAAGATTTTGGATTCAAAAATTTGTGATTTGAATGTGAGTGGAATTTTAATTCAACTTAATCTAAAAGGAAAGTATTAAGAAAGATTTGGATATTTGCTCAGATATGAAAGCCAAACCTGAATACCCATATCCAGATTAAGATCTGTATACCCATACCCATATCTAGAGTCCACCCAGATTGAAGTGCCCCAGATCCAACTCAAGGAATCGGGTCAGCTTAACCCAGGTCCTAATCAGCTAACACGAAGACTTAAAACCTAAGTCCAACTTTAGCTTGGGCCCATTGACCTTTGACCCTAAACCCTAGCCCAATTCTAAATTCAAGCCCAAATGGGGCTTGTTTAACCCATTCCAACCTGAAGATCTAAATTGAGCTCAAAAGCACAACTCAATTTTAAAGCTTAGGCCCATTTAGTCTTGGCCCAATCTTCACCCAACCAAGTCAAGCTTAACCCTAGTTTTAACCTACTCAATATTGAAAGAGAATTTCATCTCGTCTAGCTCATAGGAAATTGCACGAAAAAAACTCAAGGAAATGACTAGAAAATTCACAAAAAAGTACATAAAACAGGAATCAAAGAACTTATCTTCACCTAAGCTTGGATTCGAAATTAGAGAGCTCAAAGCTCTCTACTTGTATTTCCCTTTCAACCCAAACATGCAAAATGAAAAAGAGAGGGGGTGCGATCTGAGAAGAAAGAAAAAAAAACAAAACAAAACAAAATCAGAAAACAGTGAAGGAAAAGATCATCGGATGAAAAATAAAAAGAAAACAAATTGAGAGAGAAAAAGAAAAGAGAGAGAGAGAGAGAGAGAGAGAGAGAGAGAGAGAGAGAGAGAGAGAGAGAGAGAGAGGAATTCGTGCGAGAGAAGGAGAGAGTGAGATATAAAGAGGCATGCTCATGTGAGAAAAGAGAAAAAGAAAACTGCGAAGGAGAGAGAGTGAAAGAGAGAAGAGAGAAAGCAAAGAGAAAATGCATGCAAGAAAGCATAGAAGAGAAAAAGCAAGGAGAAAGGAAAAGAAGAACGCTGGGAAGAAAGAGAGAGAAAAGAAATGGAGAAACTTGTTACTGTACAGCTGGTGACACTTGGCACAATAATGACCGTGTATTTGGAGAGCAACATGCCTCAATCCTAACTATCCAATGTGTGTTTTCTCCAAATGGTCGGATCACTGTCATGTCAACGATCCGCGTCTAATTCCCATAACGAACCATGTTCTGCCATGTGGAGGCTGACGTCACCCTATTGAAAGCCTCAAAAAAAAAATGAAAATAAAAAATAGTGCCACGTGTTGCCATTTCTAGTTGGCACATTGCCAACCCCCCTTTCCCAATTGTTAATCTAGTTCAAACTGGTTAATCGGTCTAACTTATCCAAACTGTCGGTTCATTTTTTTAACTTTAGAATTTATTTTTGGTTGATTTTTAATTTTTAAAACTTGAAAAAAAATAGTAAAAAATCAGAAAAAGAAAATGAAAAAATTATTTGAGTTATTTTGACTTGAATGACAAAAAAATGAAAAAATAAAAATATCAAAAATAAAGGAAAAGGTCTTTAAAATTCCTAGAAAAATGCTGAAAAATTTTCAAAAAATTATATAAAGTTTTAGAAAAATTTAGGAGTGTTTTAAAGACTCTTTTTGATTAAATTTGTTGATTTGTCTATATATATATATATTCAATTTTTGTGCGTGTGTGTCTCAATAATTAAACAAAGGGTAAAAAAGTATTTCAAATCTCGCCTATATTAGTTCTATGGGGAGTTTATCTAATAAGATCCTTTCCTTTGGAGATCTTATTAGACATTCCTAAATCACACCTTAATTCATATTTTTTTTTAAAAAAAATTAATATTATTTATTTTTTTAAAATGAGTTAATTAAAGATCATTAGATTCTGTTTAGGGATAATTCATGGTTAATTAGGCATCATTCGTAGAACGTGTGTGTACGAGGTGCTAGAACCTTCTTCTTAGATAACTGAACTCCCGATTCAAACTCCAATAAATATAAACCGAGACTACTAGTTCCTTACCCTTAGGTTTAATTTAGAGGCCAAACAATGAGTAGTAATTAGGTGAACTAACAGTACTTAGGTAAACAATAGATTAGCGACGACTTCATCGAACTTTCAATATTATTACTTCTTGTTATTCTGAACCATTTTCCGTGATGTTACGACAATCTCATCCCACAAATCTCTCTCCATTGCACCACCACCCCCCCCCCCCCCCCCCCCTTCCCCCAAAAAAAAAATACTCCTCACATGCTCACGCTTTCTTCTTTTCTTTGGCAAATCTCTCATTCTCATCCCAAAAATTTTGTTTCCTTAATTTATCCATAGTCCAAAATAATTTCACAAAACCCTAAAATAATAAATTTGTCCATCTCCTTTCTCAATTATACAAATCCAACTTCAAGATTCTAATCCAACATGCATGCTTTTTTACTTCTTTGTTAGAAAATCTACATCATTTTTGTTTTATTTGATATTTAATTGAGTGTTAAGTAGAACTCAGTTGAACTTCATTCAAATGAACCTGTGACAAATTCTTACAATCTAAAAGTTGAATCTCAAGTAGTTTTATATGAGAAGGGCATCAGAAAGCCATAGGTCCCAACAGGTCAATGAAAATCTGCTATTGCATGTTTTTTTCTAAAATAATAGTATCCAACAACACAATACTACTAATTTTGGCTGAAAATTAAGTTGATTTTGAAAATTAAATGATTTGAGAATCAAATAAATTTCAAAATCAAAGGCACTTGTGCTATGCTAAATTTGGATGAGAATAAAATTAATTTTGAAATTGAATGATTTAGGAATCAAATTAATTAAAGGCGGCGATAATCTTTTCCAGGCCAGAAATTTTTGAAATTTTAAATTAAACTTTATTGGCTAAAAATTTATATTCTTATTAGATAAATTAGATTTTTTTCATTGATTGGAAAATTTTATTCTTCAATTTTATTGGCTATTTATTTTTTACATGTGTTTTAAAAATAATAATGTATTCCCAATAGTATATGTTCTAAATTTGGAAATAATCAACTTAATTTTAAATTTTAAATGTTTCAAGAACAAAAACATGTTAATCAAAATTATTGTTGGACGATACAAAACTAAAATTTTACATTTTTAAAATAGTTTTATCATTTAATAATTTGATAAAACTAAAATATTTAATCAAAATTCACGTTTGAAACTCATGTAATTAATCTTTTTTTACTAACCTGAGAAGAAAAAAAAAAAGAGATCTGTAAATCATATCTTGTGAATAACACAATTTCTTTTCTAGTGTGTGCATGTCTGTATATATATTCTTAAAATGTGAAAAAATTGTAACTTATATTTTAAATAAATATGCATTTAAAATTACTTAAAATTTATTATTCTTATTCCGCTTATATATTGTGTGTACACGGGTGTGTAGACACACACACTCTTTAAATGCGAGAGCAAGTGTAGACGTGAAAATGTTAAATGTTTATGTTAGAAAATTTATTAGAGTTTCAAATTAAACTATCTCAATTTCCTCAAAAAAATTACAACATATATATATATATATATATATATATATATATATATCCTAATAGAGATATGATCATCCAAATAATGTAATTACTATCTTAGGTGATCTTAGATTTCTATAATAATCTAATTTTACCAGAGAAAAGCATTTGTAACATTCATTTTTCCTATATGTACAACAACAACAAAACGAGACCTTAGTCCCACTAAGTGGGGTCGGTTATATGAATCATTTTCCGTCAAATTATGCGATCATGGACCATTTTTTTTTTTATAGATTCAAGGATATTAAATTCTTACTCACTATCTCCTCCCAAATTATTTTAGGTCTACCCCTATCCCTTCTAATGCCCCCCACAGTAACTAAGTCACTATTCCTCATAGGTGCACTATGTGGCCTACATTGCAAGTGTCCATACCATTTAAGTCGTCTCTCCCTTATCTTATCTTCTATTCGAGTTACACCTAACTTACCACGAATATGTTCATTCCTTAATTTATCTTTCGAAGTTATACCACTCCTCCATCTAAGCATTCTCATCTCGAAAAATTTTACTTTTTAGATATTATGTTTCTTCGTCACCCAACATTCTAGTTCATATAGCATAGCTCGTCTTATAGTTGTCCTATAAAACTTCCCTTTCAATTTTAAGGGTATTCTATGATCACATAGTACACTTGAGGCACTTCTCCATTTTACCCAACCTGTTTTAACTCTACGCATTACATCATCTTCAATTTCTCCTTAAGCTTGCATAATAGATCCAATGTAACGTCTCGACTCGCCACGTGGGGCCTAGGTGCTACTTTAGTGACGTCTATGTACCTAATACCATAGTCAATACATAAATACAGCGAAAATAATGAAAAATTCTCCAACATACATTACCAGAGTGTTAAACTACTTTTATACACAAGGGTCTCCAAGAAAATCCATATTACAACCCATAACACTGTACAAAAAGAAAACTCAGTCTATACCCACTACATACATAAACTAAACGGCTAGCTCGGCCCCTCTAGTCTGCTAAACACGATCCCTAGTGTTTCCTGAAAAGATAATTTATATATTGGGGTAAGACACTTCTCAGTAAGGAAGACTAAGTTAAAATCAGTGTGTGACTAGCATGAATTTTAGTGTATACAGAAAATAATCAGTTCTCCATTTAATCGAAAATGGCATTTATATAATATACTCGTTCTACATAGTTGAAAATGCCTTTTTTCCTTCCCATGGTATAAACATGTTGTGTAAAAAAAATTAACATCATTTACATAAATCCACAGATATGTATATAAGACAACTCCCTATAACTAACGCCATTTACTTCCCTCATAACACAAATCGTGCAGCCCGAAGGCTGGACTAAGCCTGGGTGATCAGCCCAAAAAAAAGTCAAAAAAGCATCCTCTGCAAGTACGTCTGCAGGCATCTATAGCCACGTTGTAGGTTCGACACCCTTACTTCAACCTCACGCAGGCAGTTGGCTGAAACGCCCCTACACTTCTATCCAGAACAATATGGGTACACATAGTCTAATAATCAATCACTAGCAACAATATCGTGCTCACATAACAACTGGTCCCCAAAGTTCTTAAAACATATCTTGCAATTTAAGTAATAAAAACTGTAATTTAAATCATTTCGTTTTACACCTACCATTTAATAAAAACCCGGCCCCTGGCCGCCAAATACACTCGACTCACAGCCGTCAAATAAAACCTGACCCTTGGCCATCATATAAAGTCGAGCCCTCGGCCATCATATCAAATCCCTATATTATTCACAAGCAATTATAGTATGTTTCACAAATAGTTCCAGTATATTTCACACTCATTCCAAAATTCAATTTCATGATAAACCATAAAATCATTCACTTGCCACACATTTTCAGTATTCAAACACAATCCAGGAGACAACCAAGAAAACATTGTATTTTTAGTTGATGAGATAAATCAGATTTTCCACTGTTCATGTTATTCAAAATATTGTACCATATATTTTAGGTTTGTCAAATTCCTATTGAACGGTTGATTTTCAAAATAATCTTTGAACTCATAAATAAATAAATATATAACAGTTTAATCAGTTCATATTTAATAAAAATTCTGACTTAACTTAATTCCCTTACCTAATTCCTGAAAAGTATGGTAAAAATTTCAACCCATGCCTGGAGCATTCAAAACTCCAAACCCTGAAATCATATTATCCCCAATAAAATCAATTCAACCCCAAAATTATAATTTCATTAATATTCCTAGGCTCACAAAATTCTCAATAACTATTTTAACATTTCTTAAGCCTATAAACTCCAAATAAATAGTTAAATTTCTAAAAACAGCAAATTTGCTTAATTCCCTAAACCTTACCTTAGCCTTAGAGTAGTGTCTGAAAAGCCCAGTTCAAAAATTTACTCCACTAGACTTGTAGAGAAACGCTCATAGATCATCGTGGTGGTTTCTAATCACCAGTTTAGCTAAAGATTTAAGGAGAAATTGAGGAAAAGAAAAAGGTTTACCGCACCCCAGGGTGGTGCCTACGTCACTCCTACGACAAATCAACTCTGATAGGAATGTCAGTGGCAGAAAATGGAACCCAGGAGTATCTTTTGTTTTTCGATCGGCGTCCATTTGGCCAACGAAATCGAGGAGAGAGCAAGAGGGAAAGAGAGAGAGAGAGAGAGAGAGAGAGAGAGAGAGAGAGAGAGAGAGAGAGAGAGAGAGAGAGAGAGAGAGAGAGAGAGGAAAAGCGGAGGAGAGTGGCACACGGCCAAAGAGTTGAAAGGGGGGGTGCAAATTCCAGCTCTTTGGAATTCTAACATTTCAATTCCTTAGGAAGCATCCCTAATGCTTAATTATATAAATATAAATCTAATGTATATAATATTATTATTATTATTATATATATATATATCACATTATTTATTTAATTAATTCAATTTAACAATATTTAATTAACTAATTAATTAATAATAATAATTTTTAATAATTTTAATTTAATTAATTAATTAATTTTTTTTTTAAAAATCACACTTACATATTATTTTTGGGATCATCACATTCTCCCCTCCTTATAGAAATTTTGTCCACAAACTTTGATAAATTATACTTTTTTTCCAAAATCTCATAACTCCTTTCATTGCTGTAATTTTCGAAAACACATTATCTCCTACTCCGAACTCCTGCTCACTCCGGCAAGTGTCTGCGTAACTTTTCTTGCTACTTTGAGTTGTTTTAACTCTCTCCTGGATAAGCTTAATTTTCTCATAGGTCTGTTCTACAAGTTCTGGCCCTAGAATTTGTCTTTTAATCTCCGCATCGTTAGGCACACACAATCTAGCATGAAATCTGAGAACTCCATCCTCAGAACATTGAAGTTCGGTTGCTGCTCCCTCTGTACTTTCTCCACAATTTCCATTAACTCTACGTCCTTCCTTAGAGCGGCTTTAATTTTCTCCTGTAAGGTTGGCTGAATAATCAAACTGGCAATGAACACCTGTGGATCCCCATCCACCAACTGTACAACAACCGCTGAAACTAACACACCCACCGACTTCCGACTCAACGCATCCGCTATCACATTAGCTTTTTCTGGGTAGTAACTAATGGTACAATCATAGTCCTTAATCAATTCAAACCATCTTCTTTGTCTCATGTTCAACTCCTTATGAGAGAAAAAGTATTTAAGACTCTTATGGTCAATAAAGATCTCACACCTTTCACTGTATAGGTTGTGCTGCCAGATCTTTAGTGCAAAAACCATTGCTGCCAGCTCCAAGTCGTGCATAAGGTAGTTCTTCTCATACTCCTTGAATTGGTGAGAAGCATACGCAATAATCTTCCCTTGCTGCATTAAAACACACTCGAGTCCTTTCTGAGATGCGTCACTGTAGCTCACAAATCCACCCTCTTCTGATGGAATGGTCAACACCGGGGCAGTGACTAATAGTTTCTTCAATTCTCGAAAACTCTGCGCACATTCATCAGTCCACTCAAACTTAATGTTCTTTCTCGTAAGCTATGCCAGAGGACCTGATAGCCTCGAAAACCCCTCAATGAACCGGCGATAGAATCCTGTTAGACCCAAGAAACTTCTAACCTTGTGCACGCTCTTCGGTCTCGCCCAATCAAATACTGCCTCCACTTTGCCTAGGTCCACTGAAATTCCCTCCTAGACACTACATGTCCTAGAAATGCAACTTGTTCCAACCAAAACTCGCATTTCTTAAATTTAGCGATTAGCTTCTTCTCTCAGAGTACCTGAAGCACCAATCTCAAATGAGCTTCATGCTCTGGAGGACTCCTCGAATAAATTAGGATGTCATCGATGAACACCACCACGAACTGATCTAAGTACTCATGGAACACCCTATTCATCATATCCATGAATGTTGCAGGCGTATTCGTCAATACGAACGGCATCACCAAGAACTCGTAATGGCCATACTAGATCCGAAAAGCAGTCTTCGATAAATCCCCTGATTTCACCCTCAACTGATGATACCCGGATTACAGATCAATCTTGGAGAAAACCTACGTGCCCTTTAGCTGGTCAAACAGATCGTCTATATGGGGTAACGAGTATTTATTCTTCACTGTCCCCTTATCAATCTCCCGGTAGTCGATGCACATTCTCATCGACCTATCCTTCTTCTTTACGAACAACACAGGCGCTCCCCAGTGTGATACACTCGGTATGATGAAACTGTTATCTAAAAGATCCTATAACTGCTCTTTTAACTCCTTTAGTTCAGCCAGAGCCATTCTGTATGGAGCTTTGGAAATGGGTGCCATCCCTTAACTCAATGGAAAATTCTATCTCGTGGTCAAGAGGCAATCCTGGTAAGTCTTCTGGAAGGATGTCCGAGAACTCCCCTATCACTAGGATATCCTCTAGCTTCAATTCCTCCTTTGGTGCTTCTTTCGCAAATTCAAGGTACCCCAGGCAGCCATTTCGAAACAACCTCTTTTCCTGAATCGCTGAAAGGATCTGTGGTACAGAATGCACACACGACACGATGAATTTGAACTCTTGCTCCCCTGGAGGTTTGAACACTACCTCCTTTCTGTGGCAATCAATGCTCGCGTAGCTGTATGCTAGCAAATCCATCCCTAGAATGACGTCAAACCCATGCACGTCAAAAACAATTAGGCTAGCAGGCAACATCCTCCCCTAAATCTCCACTAGGTAGCCTCTGATCACCTTACTACATACCACAACTGACCCCATTGGTGTGACCACCCCTAACTTAGCATCTAACAACTGAGTCTCTGCCCCAGCATAATTTAACCAAATCCCGAGACACGAAGGAGTGCGTCGCACCTGAATCAAATAATACAATAGCACTACTTGAAAAAAATGAAATAGTACCAGTCACCACGTTGTTGGTGTTCTCCGCATCTCCCGGAATAAGCGAATACACCCACACCTGGGCAATACCCCTCTGGTGACCCCCTCGGGGTGCCTGATTACCTCCTCGATACTGATGTTATGGAGGTGGATAGTTTAATGTCACACAGCAGTCTCGCACCATATGTTCAGCCCCACCACACCGGTAGCGGCCAGCTAGTCCAACCCTGCACTCGCCCCAATGCCTCTAATGGCATCTGGGATAGGTAGGACATGGTGGATTCCTCTTATAAGCTCAATATCCCATCTCCTGCCGCTAGCCCATGAAATTACCAGGCCTCCTCCATGTACCCTAGCTAATACTAGTCTAAAATCCCTAAGCCAAAGGCCTCTTCTTTTAGTTTACTGCTAGTTTCTCTCCCTCCTGAATGCTGGCCTCAACTGCCATGGCCTTATCCACCATCTCAGAAAAACTCTAAGTCAACAACACCACCACCTGTGTGTGGGTTATACAAGCAAGGCTTGCGCATATATTCTCTTCCATATATTTTGCTTTAGAGCCTTCTTGCTATTTTTTTTTAAAGGTCAATCTTGAAGAAATATTCTTCTCCTATTCTTCATTTTGAAAAATCCTTTGGAGAAAATATTTTGAGTTTTACAAGGTAACTTTGAGCAAATCATTCCACTCTCTCATTTTTACTTGAAAAATATTTTTGAGAAGAATATCTTTACTCTACCAAGCTTCAAATTTTATAAATCATGTGAGAGTGGATTAAGGTTTTTACATTGTACAACTCAGCTTATTAAGAAGCATTTCATTGTACGAAAAATCCATTCCTTGTATCATTTGTATTTACGGTTTAGATTGTGAACCATGGTGAGGTAGCTACGCCTCGTGTGGAAGCAGCGAATTGTAAAGAGGTAGCTACGCCTCGTGTAAGCAGCGGATTGTAAAGAGGTAGCTATACCTCGTGTAAGTAACGGATTGTAAAGGGAAGCTTCGCCCTGGTAAGAAGCAGATTGTAACGAGAAGCTCCGTCCCAGTTTCAAGGAGCAGATAGTGGAATCCTTGGGTGGTTTGCCCAAGGTGAGGACGTAGGCAGGTGTTGCCAAACCTCATTAAAAACTTTATGTTTGTGCTCCCTCTTCCCTACTTTATTTAATTTCCGCACTTTACTTTCCACACTTGTATGCTTATGTTCAATTTGTGCTGAATGTTATAATTATTTTAAATATTTACATACATTATTATATGTGGGATTCATACTTATTTAGAAAGATCCTTGGTTGTGTTATACTGATTGTGGAATTAAAATAGGGATAAATTGACCTAGGAAGAATTTTTTAAATACCCAATTCGCCCCTCTCCCCCCCCCCCCCCCTCTTGGGAGTGCACCATAACTCTCAAAAATGTTTGATGGTGCTGTAAGAACATTGTGTAATGTAAGACATATGCCTGAGTTGAGAAAGAGTTTGATATCTCTTGGCACTTTGGATGATAATGGCTTTAATTACAAGCCAAAGGTGGAGTCTTGATGGTATGGAAAGGTAATCTGACTGTGATGAAAGGGCAGAAGCTGGATAGGAATATTTACATGTTGCAGGGAACTACCGTTGTAGGTGGAGTTGCATTTGTGGATGCTAAATTAGATAAGACCGTCTTATGGCATATGCGTCTTGGGCAAATGGGAGAACATGGCATGAAAGAACTACACAAAAGAAAATTGTTGAAAGGTTTAAAATTATGTCAGTTGGAATTCTTCAGATTTTGTGTTCATGGAAATCTAAACAAGGCAAAATTTAGTTCAGCTACTCACAAAATGAAAGGAATTCTTGACTATGTACATTCATATGTTTGGGGCCTAGTTAGAGTTGCATCAAAGGGTGGAAATGTGTACTATGTGAGTTTCATTGATGATTACTCACAGAAGGTTTGGCTTTACTTCATGCGTCATAAATCTAGTACGTTTGCCAAGTTTAAGATTTGGAAAGCTGAAGTGGAAAACCTGACAAGGAGGATAATCAAATATTTAAGGTCGTATAATGGGACCGAGTACGCTGACTCTCGGTTTATGGAGTTTTTTGCGGAGCAGGGCATCAAGAGGCATTTTATAGTTCACCAAACACCTCAGCAAAATGGTGTGATAGAACGGATGAACCGGACTCTAGCTGATAGGGTTCGGTGTCTCAGATTGAATACAAGGCTACTAAAGAATTTCTGAGCCGAGGCTGTAACGACCCGAATTTAAAATGAAATTTAAATAATAAAGAAAGGGAAATAGAAACCAGAAACAGAAGGAAGCAGTCAACTTCGTCGATGACATTGAACTTTGGAAGGAATAACGGAAAGGGGATCAGCAAGGCTTCGTCGACGAAGGCTTAAGAAAATTCGTCGACGAAGACTGAATTTCGTCGACAAAGAAATACCGAGAGGGGGGTATGAGCCGACTGAATTTCGTCAACGAAATTAATAAAGAATTCATCGACGAAGGACGGGCTCGTTGATGAAATCCCCTGTCTATATATACAAAAATCTGGATTTTAAGCTTCTTTAAGAAGCTAACTCTCTCCTCTCTCTCTCTCTCTCTCTTTCTCTCTCTCTCTCTCTCTCCCCTTCGATTTTCTCTCTTTTTTTCATCGATTTCGGGCCAGATCTTCACCGGATCGACAATCCGAAGTCACCACGACGCTCCTGGTGAAATTCTCTCCAAATCTGCCGGAGCGGATCGTTGGTGAAAGCAAGGTGGAAACCATCCCAAATCCAGGGTAAGACTTTTTACTCAATATTTGGACTTGTGACAGTTGAGAAAAGTGTTATACGCTTAGAAATATTGAACTTTAATACTGGGAGTTTTCATTTCCAGGGGTGTTGAATTGGGAACGTTGGGAATCATCCCAAAGTTGAGGTAAGGCTTTTTAAACCAAATTTGGCCTCAGGATACTTATAAGAAATGATGTACGCATGAAAATATTAAAGTTTAATACTGGCAGTTTTCATTTTCAAGGTATTGGTTAGGAAATCCTACGGGGGGGTAGACCATGTTGTTTTGGGGGCTTTCTCAGTAGTCAGGTAAGGGGATAAACTAAGCTAGTTTTTGTTATGAGAAAATGCATGTATATGTATATATATATAGCATCTGATTTCAGGAAAAATAATTATATTTAGATATATGATTTATATTTGGAAATTACTGTGAAAATGATCATATGTTGAATATGTGAAAATCCACTAGTGCGGCATGAGTATAAAATGTATGAGAAACTATTTCTGGGAATGTCATTATGATATGGGTTTTTATGATGAAAAATCGGCGTACGGGTCAAGATATTTATGTATATATATATATATATATATATATATATGTGTGTGTGTGATTTTTCGGTGTACGAGCTGTGCTATGTGGATGTGATTTGCCAGCGTACGGCTGTGCTATGTGATTTGCCGGCGTACAGGCCGAGCTATGATAAAATGTGTAACACCGGCGTACGGGCCAATGATTTTCATGATACACGTATATATGCAAAATGATATGATTGATGTGCAAATAAATGATATGAGATATCTATGTATCACAGTTTCAGTATATATTATATGATATCAGAACCTGGTTGGCTTGGTCTAGGCCAACACTTGCACGGTACCGTTGCTATGTGTCCATGGTCTTCGTGATCATGATATTTGTGTTAAAGCCGCTGTACGGAGTGGTGTGAGATTGAATGGTCGATGTGGTTTATAAGAAGTGTACTGATTGCCCCTGGTGTACGGACCAGGTCTGGCAGACCCATCGGACCTACAGACTACTGCTTGACTTGGCAGTGGTCGGCCAACCATTGTCAGGTCCCGCCTTCGGGCCACACAACCCAATCATGTGGGGATAATACATGACAACAGCCAGCTAACCTATTAGGATGGTTTTTATGTTATTATTCCTATATGAGAAGAGATATGTTTATGAAAATGCAATATGTTCTGCTATGATTTGATATATATACATGTTTTCCCAGATTTGATAAAACGATACTGAATATATTATGTATGGTATATGTAGAACACTGATTACTCATGTTGCCACACACTGGTATTAGTTTATTTCCCTTACTGAGAGGTGTCTCACCCCTAAATTTCATAAACTTTTCAGGAGCCCCTGATAGGAGAACGGGAAAAGCCCCGCTGACCTAGTGCTGATTATCTGCCCTTTTTGAAGGGTAAGTTTTTGGTAGGGACAGTTGGATT
Source organism: Malania oleifera (assembly GCF_029873635.1). NCBI lineage: Eukaryota > Viridiplantae > Streptophyta > Magnoliopsida > Santalales > Ximeniaceae > Malania > Malania oleifera. The sequence continues at coordinate 99,838,578 of NC_080423.1, forward strand.
TTGTGGGGTATGTCCCTAGATTTTATTTTTGAGATGTATATATGGAAATACAGTGGGTATAGTAACTCTGGTATATTGTGATATATGGTATTTAAATGCACATGATTGTATGTTTTCTGCTGCTTAGGCTTCTGCTGTATGTTCTGATGTATGTATCCACTGGGCCAGGTGGATTGTGACCTACTGAGTTGGGATATGAGATGTGTGGTATTGGTTATAATATTTTTTAAAAAAAAAAGATAAGGAAAAATAAGCAGGTCGTGACAGAGGCAATTAGTATAGCTTGTTTTCTGGTTAACCGATCACCAAGGGCATCACTAGCGGGTAAAGTGGCGGAAGAGGTTTGGATAGGAAATGCAGTAGACTACTCTGAATTGAAGGTATTCAGGTGTCCAGCCTATGTCCACGTGTCTAGTGAGGGGAGGTCTAAGCTTGACCCTAAGTCTCATCGTTGCATCTTCTTGGGATATCCAGAGGGTGTGAAGGGATATAAGTTGTGGGACCCAGGGGCAAACAAGGTGGTGATCAGTAGAGATATAGTCTTTGATGAGAAGGCTATGGTAAAGAGTACTTAAGAGCTTGATGAACAGAAACAGGAGCCAGAAAGCTGGGGCAGTGATGAACATGTTGTGTAGGTGGAGTTGGATGCTCAGGGTAACAAAAATGATCTTGGTCTCGTGGTTATAGAGAGCTCTAGCTCGGGAAACTAGCAAGTCGACAATATTCCTCTACGGAGATCCGAACGCACTATCTGGCCTCCATCAAGGTATGGTTTTGATGAGTTAGTATCTTATGCTTTCCTTACTTGTTGCAACGATCCAACTTCTTTTCAAGAGGCAGTGCACAGCCAGGAGAAAGATAGGTAGATGGGAGCAATGATTGAGGAAATAGAATCATTACATAAGAACAAAACTTGGGAGTTGGTGGAGCTTCTATATGAGAAGAAACCGATTGGGTGCAAATGGGTGTATAGGAAGAAGGAGGCAATTTCAAAAAAGAAATGAGAGAAATTCAAAGCACAGTTGATGGCAAAAGGATACTCACAAAATAAGGGGATAGATTATGATGAGATCTTTTCTCCAGTGGTCCGATATACTTCTATTAGAATTGTGTTGAGGTTGGTAGCTTATTACGATTTTCATTTGAAACAAATGGATGTGAAGATGGCGTTTCACGGTGACTTGGAGGAACAAATCTACATGGTACAGCCGGAGGGATTCATTGAACTAGGAAAAGAAAATTTTGTTTGTAGGTTGAAGAAATCTCTTTATGGGCTGAAACAGTCTCCAAGGCAATGGTATAAACATTTTGATTCGTACAAGATGAAGATTGGTTACATATGGTGTGAGTATGATTGCTACATTTATGTGAATAAACTTGAGGATGGTTCTTTTGTTTTCTTGTTATTGTACGTCGATGACATGTTAATAGTTGCAAAGGATTTAAGTGAGGTAAATCAATTAAAGGACCTGTTGTATAAGGAATTTGACATGAAGGATCTTAGTTCAGCCAAGAAAATACTTGGGATGGAGATTCGCCGTGATAGGATTGCAGGAAGATTATGGTTATCTCAGGGCGGTTATGTTTTGAAGGTGCTGGTGAGGTTTAGCATGGCTGATGCAAAATCCGTAAGTACACCTCTAGCGAATCATTTTAAGTTGTCTACTGCATTAGGGGTGAGCAAACAGTCGGTTCAGCCAAATTCGAGTAATTAACCGAATTAACCAAAAAATTCGGTTAAATAGTACCATTAACCGAACTGACCGAATTGGCGGAGGAAACCGAACCGAACCCGATTTGGGTAATTTGGTTAACCGATTTTAACCGAAATTATTTAAAATTAATTATTATAATTAAAAAAACAAATCCAGCTTAATTAAATACCTTTTTATTAATTTTATTAATAAAAATGATATTTTAGCATAGAACAAAAAACCCAAAACAAGAAAAACGATGACAAAAATAATAATAATAATAATAATGACAAGTATAAGCAAGATTAATTAAACTCCTTAATGCACTTGCATAAGCAAAATAGGGTTTTTCACAAGAAGCATAACCATTAACCAGTATTCATAAAATTGCCAAACCAAATGACGAGTATAAGCACAAGTTTAGTTTCTACTAAAGGCAAATTAAGCAAGACAATCCCAGAGTTCAATAGAAAAAAAAAAAAAAGGTGGGGTGGAGTGAATTGGGGATAGGGTTACCCACTGTCAACTTAATTAAGAAACTCTTAATTCTAAAGAAAAAAAAAATCTATAATGACACCATCAGAGGCTCACAACTAGCCAGCTAGGTGTCTTATCCCTGCTTAGATAAAATATAATCAATGTAAAAATAGAAGTATAGAACCTTGTTTACATAAAATCTAATAATATGACAATAATGACACTTACCCTTAATTTCACCAGACTCCGTCACAAATTTAGTGAAGTGATCCCACACTTCAGATCTTGGTCTCATTCTCTTCCTAATTTTTTGATTAGATTGAGTAGGTGGATTAGTAGCACTCTCACTTAGCATGCTGGGATTTGAAGGCTGATGTTGGGAATTAACTTGCGTCATTATTGCATCCTCCAAGTTTGGCACCTCCACCTCTATAGGCAAGTCATTGCTCATTTTTCCTTTAATATATTAAAAAAAAAAAAAAAAAAAAGGGTAAAGTCCATCATAGAAGAGTACTAATCCAAAATTTAAAAAAAAAATACTCTAACCACAACATAAAGCATTCTTACCTTAAATGGAAGCAAACACTTGATAATGTTTCAATGGAATATGTTCTCATTGAACTTTCAAGATTCAAAATTTTCAAGTACTAAATAATGCATTCCAATAAAACTAACCAAGAACCAGGATAAATTTTCTCTAGATTTCACCTAATTTTTATGGCATAATTTTTCATGACACTTAGACTGCATTGGCTAATTAGTTATGATGCATGCTACACAACCCTACTCACGAGGGAGTTTTAAAAACCTGAGTTTAAAACATGTTTACACAATAAATAATAATTCTTATTTATAAATAATTTTACAACCAACTTAACAAAAAGAAGGAGAAAGATGAGGGGAAAAGGTGGGGGACAACATGAACCTTCCCAATTAAGTCTTAACTCAAGAGGAACAACCAGTAATAGATTTGGGTCACTGATATGAGAATAGTATTATAAATTGAGTTGTCAGCAGCTTTGGAAATCAATGCGAAAAAAATTAATTAGCTAGAGAGTTCGATCACAAATTAATACTCTTCCTACAATTTCATCACTTTTGAATTTTCCTTCTCATACCCATAACATCCTCGTAGTCGTCAATGCTCTACAAGCAATTTATGTTTGAAGCAACCAATACAGAATCGCTTCAAGTTCCATCAGATAACTAAAACTCGGCAAATAAATTTCACAAAAAAGAAAGGGTATACAATAATAAAGTACCAATTTTTTGTATTTCTCCCATCAAATCGATGGATTCTAAGTTTCTAACTTCACAAATTAAAAGAGAGGGATTACAGAAAGGGAGATTGAAGAAAGTACCCAAGAAAGGATGTTGTCAGCAAGAGCGAGTGGACTGTGGCAGAACCTGCAATTGTAAGCACTACCTTCAAGAGGTGGTTTGATCGTTCGATGGAGAGCTGTGGGACTGCGGCGCAGATCGGAAGAGCGCAAAGAAACCCTAGCCCTAACACGAAGACGAAGTGAGACCCTTCCGCGGCTCTGCCCTTTTTCCCCCCAATCCCCAAGCCTGACTACCCGACCCTATTCCCGTTACCCCATATACAAATAAAATTTATATTCATAAAGTATATTTAAAATCTAATTAATTAGTAATTTGGTTAATCGGTTAACCGATATTTTTTTTACCGTTAACCGAACGAACCCGATTAACCGGAATTTTGTAGAATTATAACCGAACCGACCGAACTGGGGTTTTTACCTGAATTGAACCAGCCAATTTTGGCCGGTTAATTTGGTTTTCAGAGAATTATGCTCACCCCTACTGCAGATTGCCCAAGTTCGGATGAGGAAATTCGGGACATGTCAAAGGTCCCCTATGCTAGTGTTGTAAGGAGTTTAATGTATGACATGGTATGTACGAAGCCAAATTTTGCTCATGCGGTAAGCGTGGTGAGCAAGTTTTTCTCTAATCCAGGAAGGTAGCATTGGGAAGCCGTCAAATGGGTACTTTGATACTTGCGGGGTACATCGGGATATGGCATCATGTTTGCAAGCAACAAGGTTATCCTTCAGTTATGGGATTTGATGCAGATTATGCTGGGGATATTGATGACATAAGGTCTACAACGGGATATGCGTTTACCCTTGTAGGAGGACCAGTATGTTGGAGATTCATGGTACAGTCTCTGGTTGCATTGTCCATGACCAAGGCAGAATATATGGCAGTTGCCGAAGCTACAAAGGAAGCCTTATGGCTTACTTGTTTAGTCAGAGAGTTGGGGTTACAGCAAGATGGTATGGTGCTGCATTGTGATAGTCAGAGTTCCATTTACTTGGCGAAGAATCGGGTATACCATGCTAGGACCAAGAACATTGATGTGAGGTTCCACAGAGTACGGGAATTGATTACTTCAGGTGAACTTATGTTGGATAAAATTCACACATTTGATAATATAGCAGATATTCTGACCAAATCAGTTACTTCAGAGAAGTCCAAGCATTGCTTGGACTTACTTAATGTCTCCAAGTGTTAAAAGGGAGACATACCCAACCAAGAGTTTTCAAGTTCAAAATGAAGCAATTCATGTTTTTTGAGATTCTTCTAAGGAGCGTATAATCGTCAAGGTGGAGATTGTTATTTATGGCTCTTATACTTTTGTTTTGATAAGCAAAAAAAAAAATGAAGGGGTCAGCGCAACAGGACTCGTCGACGAGGAGCTTATGCTCGTCGACGAGGGAACAACAGAGGTTAGTCAACAAAGGTTTTGAAGCTCGTCGATGAACAATTATTGAGAGCAAGAAATTTCCATACTTTTGACATCGTCGATGAGAGCCCTGTATTCGTCAACGAAAGGTCTTCTTGGTTTCGTCAACGAGGCTCTGTGTTCGTCGACGAGAGGTGCCCGGGTTGCGGCAGTTTTCTGATATTTTGAATTTTTAAACGTTGGGTGGTTGGGCAAACGGGGGGAAACCTCCGAGGAAACTCTATATATGTCATCTGGGCATATTTTGAGAGTGAGATTTATCATTATTGAAGTGTATTGTGTACATTTTGATTTCTTTAGTGAAATTTGTGTGTCATTGCTTCCATGGATATAGGCTTTGCTAAACCACATAAATCTTTGTGTTGATCTTGTTCTGGTTGTGTGTGTGTGTGTTATTTACATATCACAACACCTGTTATGCATTTTGAAAAATAGGAATTACCTTTTTTTAGGTTGTCAAACAATTAAGGGCATTTATTATAGTTAAAGAATTTCTATCGACTAGGATTTCCATTTAAATTAGCTTCAGCAATTCTCCATAGAGATGGACTACAAGCTTGGATTAGAGGACCAATTTATATCATATTTAGAAAACTAGAGATTCTCGTATTTTAAAAAGTTATACTTTTTTTTCTTCATGTATTTTTTTTCTGAATCGCTGGTGTCCAAAATTTCTTGGACACTTGACTAATTTCATCGGAATAAATAGCACCCATGATAAGGAATGCAATATTTTTTTTTAAAAAAAATTGCGGGCAACAAGACTAGGACCTCCTAGTAACCAGCTCTGATACCACGTTAGATTACCACTTTACCTAAAAGCTTAAGCTGTTAGATTGTATGTTAACAATATATATCAAGCTTTAACACGTGTAATGAGAATTTTTATAGCTTTATTAAAATAATATTAAAATACTCATATCATGTCAAAAATTAAAATCCATGGATAAGCTTGATATACATGGGTGAGCGCCATCTTGACCATAAAGTTTAAGCTTATTGGGTTTTAGATCCAATCATGTATATAAGCATCCATCATTTGTGAGTTCCAATTGCTCCCCCTTGAACGGAATTCGTCTCCCTCATAGGAGTAAGTCCAATTCTCCAACAACTGCTCAAGTGGGTCTTACCATTGCGCCTTATGTGTAGAAACCCGAACCCAAAAAATAAAAGAAAATAAATATAAAAGAGATAAACAAAGGAAAATAAAAGAGAAGGAAAGAATTTAAGTGGCAGGGCCAAAAACCGTCGACGGTTTCAGTGGGCATGAGAAAAATCATCGTCGATTTTGGGTCAACAGGACGAGTCAATCACAAAACCATCAACGGTTTTGTGGATACAGGGAAAACCATTGACGGTTTTCTCCTAAACTGTCCACCTATAAATAGAAGTGAACTCATTTTTTTTAGGAATTCCAAAATCCTCTCTTTTGAGCTCTGCTAGGGTTTCAGGTTTTCTTCATCAAAAGACTCCTACGGGTTCCCTTGTGCTCCCAGATCACTCTTTCCTCTCCCGTCTCATAGGATCTTGTGTTTCTACTGGTTCGAAAAACTAGGGTTTTGAGTTTTTGGCCCATTTTAGTTTCTTTTTCAGAATTAGGTAAGGGGATTACGTTAAGTCATCTTTTTAACGAATTTGAACCGTATGAAATGTTTTTGGAGTAAGTATATTTATGTTTTCAGTTGATGCTTCAGAAACTGACCGTTCGAAAAGACCTTTTTCAAACCTAGGATATATGTTATGTTATTTTGAGTAAAAATGAACGGTGGGAAGTTTGGTTTTATCTTCTAAACCGAATATACTATGTTTTTCTTGGTTGTCTATGGGTTATGTTTAAAGTATTAGAAATTGTGTGGCAGGTGAATGATATGTAGGTACTATTTTATAACTGAAATTGAGAATGTTTGTGAAATACTGGAACTGTTTATTAATATGCAGGAAGATGTATATGATGGCCGCAAGGGCTAGGATCATGTTTAAGGTCGCGAGGGCAAGGATTATGTTTAACGGACATGAGCTGAGTGTTATATGATTTCCGAGGGCCGAGAGTTATTAAATGACAGGCTTTATATGAAATGAGTTTGAAATACAACTTTATTACTTAAATTGCATGATATGCTCTAGGAACCCTAAGGACTAGTATGTTATGAGCATGGTACCATTGCTAGAGATTCAATATTTGACCATGTGCGCCCATACTGTTTGCAAGGAGGTGTCGGGTGGTCTCAGCCGATTAGCCTTAGTAGAAGGGGTACCTTCCCTGGAAGTCCAGACTTTTAGGATATGGTAGGGCAATCGGATTCCTGCAAGCAAGTTGTGCATGCCTGCGTAGTCGAAGTTAGATGCAGACGTATGTTTTGACTTGGTCTGGGTTGATCACCCCAGGCAGTCCAACCTTCGGTCCGCACAACCCATGCCATGGGGGAAGTACATGGCTTTAGTCACAGGGATTTTTCTTTTATGCATATCTGTAGATTTATGTAAATGACGTTATTTATTTACTGAACTGTTTTTACGATGGAAACGAGGCAAACATTTTTAAATGTATAAAGTTAGTCTGATATAAAGTAACTGTTTTCGGTTAAAATGAAGAATGGGATGTTTTCTGTAAACACCAAATGCATACTGACCACACACTAATATTAACTTAATTTTTCCTTACTGAGAAGTGTTTCACCCCAATATACAAATTATCTTTTTAGGACCATCTTGAGGTCGGGTTTAGCGTACTCTGAGACAGGTTGATAGGCAGATAGATTTTTGTGTGTTAGTAAGAACTCTGTTGTATGTAAGCTAGGTTTGAAACCCTGAGTATGTATTATGGTTGTATAGACTAGTATGGGTTTTGTTTTGTATTATGGGTTGTAGTATGGGTATTTGGAAACCTACATGTATAAAGGAAACTTAGAACTATGGTAATGTATGTTTGGAGAATGTTTCATTATTTTCGCTGCATTTATTATGATGATTATGGTATTAAATACAAACGTCACTAAAGTAGCGCCCCGGGCTCACATGGCGGGTCGAGGCGTTACATTATGTGCTTCGGATTGCATTCTACGTGCTTCCGAACCAATCCGACCTCCCACATCTTGACCCTATTCGGATTTATCTTCAAAGCCTAAATGATCCTTATTGGCCTCGATCACATACTTGGTCCTCCAACTGTTAGCACGTCAAGAGAATTAAATTCACATCTCAACTTTTTTTTTTTTTTTATAATGTCGCTAACTCAGAGTTACGAACTGATTTTGTTAATTCGGAGAGAGAACTTCCGATTGTACTTTCGTGATTTTCTGGTAGTCTTGTTTCTTCCTAATACAGCACCCCCCCCCCCCTCTCTGACTTTTTAGAATATGACACTCCACCACCAAAATTTTTAAAAACTACCATAAAACCCCCTAATGTTTCATTTTATTAACAAAATGAACCTTCTGTTAGTTAACCATTAGTCAACCATTAAGTTTAGTGAAAAACGTTAATTTTATTCTTAATAAAATGAAAATTATGCCCTTTCATTTAATTTTGGTAAGAAAAATTAAGAAAACTAACTTAATTTAATAAATTAAGTTAGAAAATTGGTCAATTGATTGCAATATATTTTGAAAATTAAGCTTATAAGTGAATCAAACACCCAAGAACTAAGTCAGGTCAATCAGTTGATATAAGCATGATGACATAATTAAATTTTATTTAAAAATTTAATTATGAAAAATAAATGAATAATACAAATCATTCAGAAAAAATACTTAAATAATTATATCATTACAAAAATATTTGTCATATATATTTTATGAAAATAAATAATTGTATATATCTTTAACAAATAAAATATAATTTTAAAAAATTAACTTTGATCAAACCATTGGTCGAATTGTGGCTTAGTTTCTAGGTTTGGTTGAATATCATATTGAATAACATGACAATTTGAATAAAGTCAAAAAAAATTGGTGAATTGACTCGAACAAAGGTCAACCAATTAATATAAATTTGAATTTTCTTTATCCATTTAACATTAATATTTTACACACCTAAGAACAAACATCTAATTTTATATTTTGATTTATTAAGAATGAATTTTAAAATTTTAATTTATTTTTTTAACAATATGTTTGATAAGTTACTTGAATTTAAAAATATTGAACTATGTTTTATTCACTTTTATGATGTGTTTAATTGTTACTTTATTTATGAAAATTACATCTAACAAATATTTTGCAACATTATAATTATTAGGTATTTTTATGATTTATTAGTAATTTTTATTTTTTCATATATCTTTTTAAAAATTTTGAAATAACAATATAATTTTTTGTTATGCTATTGTCAATAGGTTGATTTAAAGCGATTAGATCGGATAAACCAGTTAATTTGAGAACTAGTTAGGTCTTTCAGTCACTTGGTTAGTTTTTAAGATATTATGTTAATCAATTTTTTAATTTAATTTATTAAATAAATTTTATTTTAAAATATCATTTTATTAAGGTTAAAATTCATTTTTTTCATATATACTTAACGGTTGATTAACGATCAACTAATGGAAGGTTCATTTTTTCAATAAAATGAAACCTCCGGATGTTTTTTGGTAGCTTTTGAAAGCAAAAAGGATACAACCTCATATTCAAAATACTAGAAGGGTGTTGTCTTATTTTACCTTTCGAAAAATCTTATTGAATAGAATAAACTAAAACATTTATATAAAATAATAGTTTTATTTCAAACATAAAATATTTTTTAAAAAATAATTTCACTAACACATTCTAGAAAATTAGAAAATAATGTAGTCCTGCACAAAAAATATATAACATATTATAAAATATTTTATTTATATATATATATATATGTAAATATAATATTAGAAGATGCTTTTAATGCTTAAAAAATATATAGCATGTTGCATTGTCATGCTTTGTCTTTTTTTTTTTTTTTTTCTAAAATGAGTGAGACAAGTAATTTATGGCCACGTCACAATGTCAGCCCTGCAGTTGTCACGGGATAGGGTGACGTGGGACGCATGCAGCCTACGGTCTACCATCTATGCTGCGGCCAAGGAGGAGTTGAACGGCCACATCATACGTTACGTGTCTTATTTGACGATCTTTTGCTGACATCATCGCACTGACATCATCTCCCAAATCTCCCCATGCGTCACCCACCTTCTCAAAATCTCAACCTCTCCATTTCTAAAAAATAAAAAAAATAAAATAAAGAAAAAGTCCCTCTCCTTACAATAATTTTTTTTTTAAATTGCTTCTTAGCTCTTTATTATTTTTTTAAAATTATTTTTTAATTTATAGATAAGAGGACGTTCAGTGTAACAGTAGAGTTGTTGATATGTGACAGGTCACAGGTTGAAGATCCCTTTTTCGGAGTTCTGTGCGCCAAACTCTGCTTTTTAATGCAAAAAAATTTTTTATCCAATGAGATAAATATTTTTATAAAGACGAACTACAAAATTTTAGAGCCAACTAATATCTTTCACTGAAAAATAAGAGTTGTGCAATACTTCCAAGCTTTTTTGGGTTTTAAGAAAAGAGTTGTGTGTGTGTGTGTATTTTACAAAAGAGTTTTTTTTAGAGAGTATATTAATTATTTTATTATAATTTCTAAAATAGCATATTTATTATTAATACTATATTATTAAATAGCTTATATAATATGTTTACATAATTAAGCATTATTTTTATATTTGTGTGTATGTATAAGTGATTTATTTATATATATATATATATATATGTATGTCTGTATTAACTAGCGTAATCTATAATATTTATTAACACACAGCATATATTTGTTCTTCAAATGATTAATTAAATTTTTTTGTTCATTGAACCATTAATAACAATAATTCTTTATATTGAATTGACCAAATTAATTATGATATGAAATTAATTAATTTGGTGAATCGAGCTGCTTTTTGTCGAGTAGGGCATCAATGGTAAGAAGAAAATGCATTGAATAAAGAACGGAACGGTGTTTATAATATAGGGATTATAGTTTATGAATCTTAAGGAGCAAAATTTTTAAAAGAAAATAAAAAAACATTGTTATTATCACATAACTATAAATATATTACGAGAATGATATCTTCACAAAACAAACCCACGTGCCATATATGCAAAATAATACTTAGGAAAAAGGACATGACACCACATATAACAAACAAAATGGTAAATGATAAGATATATAACGACAAGATTCGCGAACATTCACAACTAATATCAATCACCAATTGCTAAATAATTATATATTTATATCATTATATATAATTTATAATATTATGAGAAATTAATTAATTTTTGTTATCTTAATATCAAAAAAAGAAAATTATTACACACTTTTTATTTTGGGCCTTATAATTAACATCGAATGAATTTTTAAATCAGAAGAAACTAATGAATTGAAAAATAGTCTTTCAGATAATTAAGAAGTCAATACACGTCATCACTCATTTTAATCTCTATATTAAAAAGCTTTCATTTTATTTATTTAAACAAATAAATAAATAATAATAATTACGGGTGGGCCCAAAATAATTTCGAGCCCATGCAGTAAACCTTGACCCTAAAAAAAATTAATAATAAAATAAAATGAAATAAAAGCAGGTAGGCTTGGAGAGACTAGTATAAAAGGAGGTTAAGGGAGACTAGCTAAGACCATCCATCATAAAAGAATCAGATAATAGCCTGAATATAGCAATGGCAGCTGCCGCAAAAATGCTGGTGTCGGACATAGTCTCCGGCGGCATAAGCGCCGTTCCGGCCAACTACGTCCGGCCAATCTCCGACCGCCCCAACCTTCAAGTCGTCCACGACGACTCCACGATTCCCCTCATAGACCTTCTTCCCCTCATCTCCACCTTTCCCGACGACCGCGACCGCCGCCGCCAAGTTATCAGAGACATAGCCCATGCCTGCCACAACTATGGCTTCTTTCAGGTCTATTAATTCGTCTGCTGCATATATGTATGTGTGTCTATATATACATATATGTATATTCTTGATGCATTCAAAGTGTTCTTTAGATATCATGTTTGTGTTGCCAGCTTTGGCGACGACTTGAAGCTTCTTGTTGTAACTAGCTGCTGCTAGCATTGTTGTAAAAAAATTTCTAAAATTTTGATAAAAATAATAGATGCCACTAAAAATTAGGTTAAAAGATAATAATTAAATAAAATTTGCATTTTATTAATTTATTTACATTTTTAAAATAAATATTAATTTTGGTCATATCATTTTGACATTTTCAACTGCAAAATGAACCAAACGTGGGACATTTAAGTTGAAGGATAAGTATACAACAACTATCATTAATATTGTATGGAAATTATAAACACTATAATATTTTTAACGAAATTTTAATTAAATTGTAGGTTAAGAATCATGGGATCCCAGAGACAGTGATCGATAACATGTTAACAGTTGCAAGGGAATTTTTCAAGATGCCAGAAAAGGAGAGGATGAAGTGTTACTCTGAAGATCCTTTGAAGGCGATGAGATTATCTACCAGTTTTAATGTTAAAACTGAGAAGGTTTCTAATTGGAGAGATTTTCTCAGACTGCATTGTTACCCTCTCGAAGACTATATTCATGAGTGGCCCTCTAATCCTCCTACTTTCAGGTATATATTGTTTTATATCTCGAAATTTTATTTTTTTTGGATTACGCACGGAGTATCCACGTATTCGTTTTACGGTCCATGTGACTAATTATGCACCCCTTGAAGTTGACCCCACAACTGCAAAGGAAGGGTAAATTCAAGATTTCAGAGGCAGAAACGAACCCGGAGGGTTTGAAAGTTGAGCCTCTTAAGATACAAAATTTCGAAAAGGTTACAATTTTTCTTTAAATAGTCTCACATTTTTCATACGTTGCTATTCAAGTAGATACTTAAAAAGATTATTATTTAAGAATTTACATAATTAATTTTTGCATAAATAAATAAATTGTGATAATTAAGGTGTTGGAAATGTTCAAATATCATTTTTCTTGGGAAAAATGATATTTGAGTCCTTCCACACATGTCCAAATTCTTGGAGGAAAGTGGTTTTTGATCTTGTGGACCTAATGGGCATATATAGTGTCCAAAAAGCTTCCAACACCTATTAATCTATTAAAATAATATGAATAATTCATTTTCGGAATAGATATTTTGTACTAGATTTGGATAAGATATAATATAAATTTGTATTAAAATTTATTAAAATTCACACAAATTTAAATTTAAAGTCCGAAATACATGCTTTCAAATGGAGTGTTAAAGTATTTCAAATACATACAACTTTACGAATTCGCGTGGGGTTCGTGTCTGTGTGTATCGAGTTAGAGTGCAAAACTTAAGAAATTGAACGAAACCCATTGAAATTAATAATGAGTTATTGTTCTGTTTATTTCAAGTTTTCAACTTACTTTAGGTGTAATCATGTATAAGACTCAAATCGATCAATTTCGCAAAATAACTTGTAATTATGACTCGTTCTACCCTAAAGGAGCTACATGTATAGCTTATTATAAATCATATACTAATGATTTTTATTATAAAAAAATTCTCAAAATCAATAATTCTTATTTTTTTTAATTTCCTTAAGATGAAAGACACTGTTATCTCTTGAAGTTTCATATTTTGTAGAAAGATAAACTAAGGTACTACAAGCTTCCAAAAAACAAATATATGTCAAGAGAAGTTCAAGAAATTTTTCTTGAAAAGTTTGTTTGGCTTGAGTTATAGAAGGAAAAAATAATTCATCTTCTATCTCATATTACTTTCCACTTTCTTTAGTGTTGAACTCGAAATGTTTTACATAAAAATTTTAAACCCTAGCAGAGAGAATGAAAAATTTTCCTCCGTTGTTTGAGAGTCAATTTTAAAAATTATATTATGCTGTGTTTGGAAGTGTTTGGACAAATGAATTTTAGACCTTAACTTTAAATTTGAATGAATTTAGACCAATTTTATATTACATTTTATCCAAATCTAATACAAATTCAAACCAAACATAACTCAAATCTCTTTTAAATTTGTAAAAATTCAAATTCTGAAATCCACGAAAGCCTAAATTTCTTTCCAATGCACAAAAACTTAAATTCAAGTTCCCAGATTCATCATATAAACGCCCAAACACTACTTAATCAACTTTAAATTGACAACAAATAATAATAATAATAATGAGTGTATCTGACCCTCAGGGTGTGGTTCAGGTGGTAGTGTGGACTACGGGAGTGCCTCTCATGAGGTCAGGTGTTCAAACCCTCCTAAGCTCATTTCCGTCCCTGAATTCCTGAATTTACCCTCCCTTTGGAGTTGTGGGATCAACTTCAAGGGACACAGAATTAGTCACGTGGACCGTAAAACGGACACGTGGATACCCTGTGTGTAAAAAAAAAATAAAAATGATGAGTGTATCTGTGCAGGGAGGTGGCGGCGGAGTATAGCCGGAGAGTGAGGGAGCTGGCGGTGAGGCTGCTGGAGGGGATATCGGAGAGCTTAGGGCTGGAGAGGGAGTACATAGTGAGGGCGATGGGCGGGCAGGGGCAGCACATGGCCCTCAACTACTACCCGCCCTGCCCGCAGCCGGAACTCACCTACGGGCTGCCCGCCCACGCCGACCCCAACGCCGTCACCGTCCTGCTCCAAGATCAGGTGCCGGGCCTCCAGCTCCTCAAGAACGGCCGCTGGATCGCCGTCCACTCCATCCCCAACACCTTCATCGTCAACATTGGTGATCAAATCCAGGTACCCATATACATATATTAAACCAGTTTACTCGATTCCAATACGACCCGTTTCAAGTTTTTCTCTTCCCCTCACCCCCGCGAAAAAAAAAAAAAAAAGAAGAAATATTTTTGTTTTTTAGTATTATAGTTTTTTTAGTAGAAATAAACATAAATATATTATTAAAAATAATATAAAACCCATTTATTTTTATTTTATTTTATTTTGGAAACAGGTGATAAGTAATGACCGGTACAAGAGCGCGCTGCACCGGGCGGTGGTGAACTGCAGCCAGGAGAGGATATCGATCCCGACGTTCTACTGCCCGTCGCCGGACGCCATCATTGGGCCGGCTCCGCCTCTGACCGACGGAGAGGATCACCCACCGGCGTACCGGAGCTTTAAGTACGACGAGTACTATCGCAAGTTCTGGAACCGTGGGCTTGAAGTTGAGACCTGTTTGGACAAGTTCAGAGCTATTGCCCCTCCTCCCCCTACTTAGTTTATTTTAATTTAAAATAAAAATTATATATATATATATATATATATATATATATAATTGGAATAAACATAGAAGTTTCAAAGCGAAATTTTGAAGCTTTTCTGTATCCGTAGGGGCTACGTACGTGTGTTTTTTTTTTTGTTGGTTAATAAAACTTCTTATGCTAATTCAATCAAAAAGTTTTATGTTTGCCATTATTTGATTTTTTTTTTTTATAAATTGGGAACTCCAGTCATCATTGCGTCACTTTGAACACTTTAGTGTAACACTAAGCCTAAGGGGGAAAGCCGTCCACCAGGGTAAACTCTTAAGAGAGGATCGAATCCGTAAATTTAGATCACCAAAGTCACAAGTCACCCTTATCACTTTATTTGACTTTATTTTGTTGCAAAATCACGCTCTAGGGTTATGCACACACACATCGATGTATCTACATTTATGGAGCTTCTGTACGATTTCCACTATCATCAAATAGAAACTATCTTAGGATTTCAACCTTTGATTATAATGTGTACATAGTCAAATATGAAAAATTTTTAAATACCATTATATAATAATATAATTACATTACGCCCTAATTCAAATGTATTATACCGTACTGTGGGGGCAAACCCTCAATGCACCCCTGTTAGACTTAGTTTAAGTAAATAAGTAGGTTTCATGTATGGAGGGTTTGCGCTCTCTCATTTGTAATAGACTTTCAGTGGATAATTGCTTTGAATGAGTCATAATTCAATATTTTGGAATCTATAAAAATATTAATGTTGAGTTTGGGAGTATGAATTTTGAGTTTTCTGTTTAAATTTATATGAATTTGGGCAACATTTAATATAACATTGTATTTTATTTTATTCAAATATATATAAATCTAAATTAGGGCATGTCCCAAACAAAGGGTATGACTTTGCCTCAAATTTGGAAAACATCCTGAAAAGGAAAGTAATGTATAAATGAATCAATTTTTTCTTTTTTTTTTTTTTTTTTTTTTTGGATTACATAGGAACTCTAGCCACCAACAAATCCTTAGGACCCCCTGGTGTGGCACCAAACATACGGATCAGCGTCTTTTCCCCAGATCTTGTTAATCAGGTAAAGTCCGAAATGCGTGCATCAGTTGGACGTTCGGCAAACCCGACCCCCGGGACTTATCTCCATTGCCATCTACGGTCTCTGCTAACTCACAAAGTAGTCTCACCATCCACAGTCCCCACTGGCTCACAAAGTAAATTCTCACCATCTACAGGTACTGCTGGTTCTATGAGTATATCTACCTGAAATTGAATCTCCGATACTCCTGCTTACGTGCTGATGCCTTTCCACAACTCCATGCCCATGGGGATCGATTTTTTCATGTTTGGTTATAAAGAAAAGTGATAAAGAAAATAAAATGTAAAGAAAATTAAGGAACAAAATTTTGATTTCCTAAGGTTTTTTTTTTAAAAAAAAAATTTGTAATCATATTAGAATAAAATTTTGATTTTGATAGTAGTTGCCGTGAAGAGAAAATACAATGAAAAGTGAATTCTTTCTTATTATCTTCTCTTTTCCTTTCTTGAAATAAAACGAAAAATCTACATGGGGCCTAAAATTGAAAGGAATATATATATAAACTCAAAAATAATAAATTTTGATTTTACATGTCATCAATAATTGAGTTTTCTTAATTTAATCATGTTAAACTAAAATTTCAATTTTACTAACATTTGATATATATGAACAGTACAACGAAAAGATAACTTGACTTCACCTTTCATTTTTTTTTTTTTTCCCGAAAAAAATTTCAATTTTGAATTTCACAAAATGGGAATGAAACGCCTATTTCCTGGTTTTGAAAAAATGAAATGAAATTATCATAAATTAAGATTTTTTTTTTTTTTTACCATTCTATTTTAAAAGCCACGCAAGGTTCCGGCAATATAGCTCATCACCCATTTCATACCCCTTTCCACTCCTCCCAAAATTTAAACCTAATACTTGTACAATGAAGATTATAAATTTGAACTATTAAAATGTTTCCCGGCAAAGTAAGATGAATCCATAAAGATGAGCAATCAATTAGAAAATTGAAATTCCTCTAACAAAAATATGGGGAAATGGCATTTACTAATTGAGCAAGTTGAGTTTTGGAAAAATCTAATGAATTTGACCGTCTTCTCTAATGAACTTTCGAAAAGTAAGTACACTAAAATTTATGAAGAGTTCTTTTTAATCTTCTTTTAGAAAATTTTTAAAAATTGCATATTTAAAGCTTCAAATAGATAAAGGCCAAATTTTTAATAGATTATTTGCTTTATGGATATTTTAATTTTTGAAAAATATAACTTAATTATTTGTATTGTATTTGTGTCATTTCAAATGACATATCTTTATTATTTTGAAAGCTTTAATTAGCTTACAACTCATTTCCCAAACACTTAAATTCATATTTCGTCCAGACTATAGCCCTTGACAAGTGTCTTATCCCAGCCTCCTCCAAGGAACAATATGTTGATCTTGAACTTGATCAATATCTGATCAATCAATGGATCCGAGAAGGCTACACTCATCTCCATTTTGGAACTGTCAAACTGCTTCTGACCCTTCATGGTCGAAAAGGACTTCCAGTTACCGTCAGGATCACCCTTCTCAACACAACATACACCCAGTATGAGCATGCAGCAATTGGCACTTCGCTTACCACTCTCCAAGCTGGTAGAGTCTGTCTCACATTTTTTCCCAACTTCAATATTCCTATAAGAGACAAGAATCTGAGGAACTGCATAAAGGTTCAACTGCAGATTATTGGTGCTCCACAAGTCTCATCAGCCTATATGGCTACTTTTCACCATCAGCTCATTTACAGACTTCAAGATCATGCTGTTGATCTTCCCCTTCCGGGACAGTCTAAGGATACAATCCTGATCACTGCTGAACGAGAAGACAATGTTCCTACCATTCTCTAGATTCCACGATAGATTCCCAGGGAAAGTTAAAGCAACTTATTCTTCTGGAGTGGATTTCCAGTTATGAATAGTTTCATCAACAATCGTCACTCATCCATCTCTCAGATCCCAAGTTTCAAAGACTTCCAGATGGAAGGGTTAAGACAGTGTTCAACCCAAAAGATAAAACTTCATCCAGCACTCCTCCTGTGTTCCAATCTTTGATGATAAAGCATGTAACTTTTGAAGATGACATTCCTATCAGCCACGTTGAAGCAAATGGATCCCCCATCTACACTGACAAGGTTGAAGGACACTTCATTTGGGATGTTGATCCAACTATGTGCGATCCAGACTGCACATGCCGACAATCTCACCAAAGAGAAACCAAACCATCCTGTAAACTCTTTTCTCCTCACAGAAAATCTGATGACCCAAGCAATCCATGGATAGGAATCCGGCATCCAGATCTAAAACCTAAGCCCTTATGGATCTATGACAAAATCCTTGAGATTCTTCGAGAAGAAGGACTTCTATGACAGAGCCCTTGAGATTCATATTTCGTCCATATTTATTGATCTCAAGAGAAGAATTGATATTTCCTTTTACATGCTCCTTATATAAATATATATATATATATATATATATATATATATATATATATATAAAGAATTTCTATAACCTAAATCAACTTTTTCCCATCAGTTCTTTTATTTTTATTTTTTTAATATTACTTAGTTATCTACATTATAGTTACACTTCTCAAATAGTATATCATTATCATTTTGAATATATTAATTAGTTTACAGCTCTTTCTTCAAATACTTACGCTTTGTTCAGATTTTGAAAAATATTAGGGAAATAGAAGGAAAATATCAAGGAGTCTTTATTTTCATGTTTGGTTATCAAGAAAAGTAAGAGAAAAAATAAAATATATATCAAATTCATGAACAAAACTTTGATTTTACACCATTAATATTTAATTTTTCTTAATTTTTAGTCATATAAAAACAAACTTTCATTTTTAAAAGAATTTAATATATATAAGGAAAATATAGTAAAAATTAATTTTCTCCTTATTTTTATTTCCTTTACTTTTCCTAGACAAAATTCTTAATCAAAATACATCATTAAAATTAATATTTTCTTTCAAAGTGCTCTATATATATATGACAATTTTTAATAACCTAAATCAACTTCTTGTCAGTTCCAAAAAAAGTTTAAGGTGGTTAGCACACATAAAATGAAATAAAATAAAAAAATCATAAAATTCAGACGTTTTTAGTCATAAAAAAACTTCTTTTATTTTCGGTTTTCAAATAACTACAAAAATATCACCTTTCTTTTCAATTTTTTAGATTTTTTTTAGATTTTTTTTTTTAAAAAAAAAAGAAAAGAAAAAGACGTGTGTTTCAACTTTGGTGTACAAATTTTAAAAACTAAAGTATAAGAAGAAATTATTATAATTATTAAAAATTTTAAACAGAATATTTTTTATAAGTAGCCCTTGGAGCATTCTTTTTTTTTTCTCTAAAGTCTCAAAAATGCTTTTTTTTAAAAATAAACAAAAAAAAAAATTAAAAACTCAAAGAGCATAGTAAACAAAATTTAATATTAAGCATACTGATTTTCAGCCGACAACAACAAAACAAAACAAAGAAATTGCACATGGGGCCCTTGGGCTTCTCAAGGTTGGCATGATGATCCTCATCTTCAGGACACACAAGTTGGGAATCACTTCTCAAAGGGCAATGAACATGGACAATTGACTCGAGATGGAAATTGTTTTTTAATCATTAGCGCAATCCAATTCCACATCCCACAAATCAAATCTCTTCAACGTGCAGATTTTATATGGTTGAGATGGAATTAAACTACTACTACTACTACTACAAATATTCAAACACATTCATCTTCAACGCCCCAACAAAGCGATGCACATGCTGAAAAAGAAAAAGAAGGGCAGTAGACAGTGGACACTATACAGGTCTCTATTGCCCCCACCATGCTTTACCATTAGGTAGGAGGCAAAATTGCCCTAATTAATGCAATACCCTCTTCGGCTCTTTCTCATCTCTTTTTATTGACAGTCCATGGTGCCTGAGAAGTGGCCAAAGGGCAAAAGCTACTTTAGATCCCATACCCACCGCAGACCTACCCTATAGGTTCCATACCCATTGCAGATCTCTCTCTCTCTCTCTCTCTCTCTCTCTCTCTCTCTCTCTCTCATACACACACACACACACCCAACTGAGACAAAGCCCACAGCAGATGTAGCCCGTGCCATATGCCTTTGTTTTTCTTCGAAAAGATGATAGAAATTTGACTTTGTGCAATGTTGGTATCATGGTTTGCTTTCATAGGCCACGATGATATATTCGCACTCTCATTGCACGTACCTCAATCCAATTATTATGGGATATCGTTTGTTTTGACCTAAGAACATATAATTTGATTATTTTTCATGTTCCAAACTGCAATCGAGCCTGCTTATATCAAACCAAACCAAACCAAATTTGGGATGATCAACAATAGTTTAGGGTTGTTTACATTCCCCAGTATGAGTGAGGATTGACTGGCATGAGAGTGAAGATTAGCAATTGTTGAGTTAGATCAGACGTTTAATGTTTCTCTTTGTATAAATCATGCAAGTCAAATTTCAAATAGATTACACATTGGAGCGTAGCATGCGACACACTAGGGGCTTGTTTGCGAAGCTTGAATCTTGGCGATTAGTATGCTGGTAATGGCTCAATTTCATCATGTATGGGGTCCTTAAAATATTTTTCATCATTGTCAGGAATGGAAGTACATGAATGAGCCAGACATATCAGCAAAGCTCATGAGTTGATTAAGAAAACTGAATGTCTTTCAAAGTCGAGGCTTTGCATACAAGGGGGATTCCTCATATGTGGTCCAATTGATCCCCCTCAAATTAATTTGTCATGCCTTCCAAATGCTTGGCGGTCCATAAAATTAGCACACCTTTTGAGTGGAGAAGCCATCACAAAAGCTTTAATCCACCTGTTATATCGTCGACCAAATTAATTTGTCATGCCTTCCAAATGCTTGGCAGTTCATAAAATTAGCACACCCTTTGAGTGGAGAAGCCATCACAAAAGCTTTAATCCACCTGTTACATCGTCGACCAAATCAGCAGGTCCTGCAAGCATGTGGCAATTAGAGAAAACCAAGGCAACTGCAGTGATATATACAACACACCTAGTAGGTACAAGAGTAGGCATGAGCGTCTGTGCGCATCTATATCTTTTCAGAAAGGGGGAAATGAGGAATTTCCTATTTGATACACAGGGCTTAATAGAGTTTTTTACTAAATTATTAAGAAAAAAATTGAAAAAACACAAATATGTAGAAAACTTACGGAAATAAATCTACGACTTTTGGAAAGTTGGTTGGCTATTTAAAAAAAAACAAAAAGCAAAGAAAACACAGAACCGACTTTCCGAAAGTCAGTTCCCTGCCGCCTAGACCGGGACTAACACATTGACAGTCTGTACAGAAAAAAAATTAAAAAATAAAATAAAATTGACAGAACCGACTTTTGGAAAGTTGGTTCTGCACGTGGGCTTAGCACCCTCCCGGCTTCAGCACAATCAGCACCCTCACCACCTCCATCAACACCGTCAATCTCTCCGCCGTCGCCACAGCTGTCTGCTACCCCATCTCCTCCCCACCCTCTGCACGGCGCACCCTCACCACCACCATCAACACCATCATCCTCTCCGCCATCGCCGCAGACATCCGCTGCCCCATCTCTTTGTTGATTTAGATATGTACATAATTATGTTATGTAATTGGTTGTTGGAACCCATCTCATCATTGCCAAGCACTCACAAAGGCCCACAAGAATCTGATCATTCCCCTTATTCGATGGAAACATTGGTGATGGATTTTTTCTGATGAGCACTAATTTGCAGGGATCTTATGGGAAAGTTGATTGTTGGCGAGATTTAGCCATAGCAAGCTTCTGCAATTCCCTCTCTCTAGCGGAGTCTCACCGACTTATTCTCCAGCAACTTTTTCAACAATTTCCTAATGAGACTTGACAGACCTAACGAAGCTCAACATCACCTACAACCACTGCATCTCTGGCGAGGTTCCCACTGCCAGGAGGATGATTTTGGATAGTTTACAGAGTATTGCCCATTGGTCTATGAGTACATGGGGGAACCCAAATCTCGCACGACCATTCACACAGCATTTCACAGTTCACATTTGCCACGTCTCGTGTCACCATATGTTCCCGCTCCTGCCAGCGCAGGTGCGATACCTATGGGAGCTGTGCAAGGAGATAGGGCAGCAGACAGCTGCGGCAACAGCGGAAAGGATGATGGTGTTGATGGAGGTGGTGAGGGTGCGACGTGCACAGGGTGGGGAAGGAGATGGGCCAGCGGATGGCTGCAGCGACAGCAGAGAGGATGACGGTGTTGATGGAGGTGGTGAGGGTGCTGATTCTGCTGAAGCCGGGAGGGTGCTAACTGCTAAGCCCACGTGTAGAACCAACTTTCCAAAAGTTGGTTATGCCAATTTAAAAAAAAACAAAAACTTGTGTGTGCAGACGGTCAGTGCGTTAGTCCCAGTCTAGATGACACAAAACCGACTTTTGGAAAATCGATTGTGTTTTCTTTACTTTTAAAATAAAAAATAAAATAAAATAAAAAATAGCCGACCAACCTTCCAAAAGTCGGTTGGGTTTATTTCTGTAAATTTTCCCCCACCCGTACATATTTGTGTATTTTCATTTTTTTTTTTCTTAATAATTTCATAAAAAACTCTTAAAAGACAAACTAAAGGCTTCCACGCATGTGGGTAAGGGAAAGAGGTCAACTCACCAAGAATAGCCATCACTGTCCTTGAATCTGAAAAATTAACGAGTAAGGTAAGCAAGAAGCCCATTAAAAAATAAAATTTTCAAGGAACAAATTTTTAACTGTACTAGGGTTGCATGTGTTATATTTGCAAGTGTCCCTATAATGAACAAAAAAAATTGTTAACCAAGAAGTAATCAGTGTTCAACTGGTGCCTTGATTTAAGTGGTACTATAGCACCATTTCAAAGCACTGCCCACAGGTTCAGATCTCACTATTTATCACTTATCCGGAAAAAAAAAAAGAGGAAAAGAAAGCAGCATCAACAAATTTAAAGAAACAACATTTTATTGTTATGATATCTCATTTTCATACACATCATTTTTTGGGGTCCGTCTTTGGCATGTTGATTCAGCTGGTTGTACCAATATCGATTGGCCTTTGACTTATTTGGATCTTCCTCTTGGACGCAATCCTAATTCCTCCACCTTTCGGGACCTGGTGGTGGAGAGAGTGGGAAGTAGGTTGGAGGATCGGAAGAAGCATATCTATCTTTGGAAGTCGCATTACTCTCATCAATGCTGCTCTTTCTATTATTCCCATTTATTTTTTTCCTTTTAATTCCAGTGGGGTGGCTGCTGTTCTGGAGAGGCTTATGAGAGAGTTTATGTGATTAGGAGTAGAAGAGGGGAAGAGGGACCATCTTGTTTATTGGGATAGGGTTAGAAGACCCAAGTCTGAAAGAGGATGAGATGTGGTTTCTAAGAACCTTTCTCAAGTTGGGAAATCACTGTGGACGTTCCCCTCGGAATTAGAAGCAAGCATGCTTTGCATCGGAATGGTTTAGATACTAGAGATAATGGCAATGCTTCACATGTGAGCCCTTAAGAATTCATTTCTCAAATTGTTCGCTAATTCTACCCTCTTAACTTGTTTCCAAGTTGGAAATGGGAATATCATTCGGCTTTGGGAGGATATTTGAGTAGGTGAGGCTGCATAGGAATCTTTGGTAACTCGTTTTTCAAACCATCTTCTACTTATAATGCCCTGATTAATGTTTTTATTATTTGGAGGGGAACTTTCTTTCTTGTGATTTTTTACAAAAATCTCATTATAATCATGGAATTAAACTTATGAGTCATACAATAAAACTTTGAAAAAAAGATAATTAAACAAAGATTAAGGATAAAAACATGTCTTTCAGAAAATTCATTTGGTTTTAAGCTTACATAAGTTATATATCTATTAAGAAGTTTGGGGAAAAGAAGAGAGACTTGCACATATTTTTTATTGACCTGAGAAAGCCTAAGATATGATAGTTATGGAAGTTCTATGGTGGGTTCTAGGAAAAATGGAAGTATGTACTATGTACATAGATCTCTTTAAGAATATGTGAAATAGAGTAATAAACAGTGTTAGGACTACATGTTTAGAGTAGGGAATTCCCATTAACAATAGGTACCTGTTAAGGGTTTGCTTTGAATCCATATCTTCTTGAGTTAGTGAGAGATGCACTAACTAAGAATATCCGAAATGAGATCGTGTATTTTGTTTGCAGATGATGTTGTCCTAACAATAAAACTAGAGGTGGACTACAATCTAAGTTTAAATTAATGAAAGAAATTTTAGAATCTAAAGATTTTAAGATAAGTAGAAATAAGGCAGAATATATTATCTGTAATTTTTGTCATTTTAACAGCAACATTGGAGAAAATATTAAGCTTAATGATTAAGAAATACTTAGCACAGTAGCACCAATGTTCAATATCTTGGATCTATTAAACAAGCTGAATAACTTAAAGAATATGCATTACATAGCTAAAGCAAGATGGATAGTGCAGAAGTTATTTGGCTACATTGATTGTAAAAATTACAAGCTATATAGAACGGGTATAACACCAGTTATGATATATGGATCAAAATGTTGGGCAACTAACAAACAATATATCCAAAAAGTAATTGTTTCCAATATGAGAATACTAAAGTGGAAGTCGTTCGTGATAAGTTAGGCATGGTGTTAGGGTGTGACAATGTAATGGGGAAAAGGGGGAGTGAGATACTGCTATAATTGTATTCTTCAGGGATTTAGAATGAATATATGAATATCTGTGTTATCGCTTGTATGGTGATTGTCTTGTAGATGAATAATACAAGTAGTTCTTGTCATTGTGGTGTTTTGTTGTCTTGGATTGTGATCTCTCTGATTCTTATAGTCTTATTCGGTGTATAAGAATATATTGCTCATGTGAAATCCTATTGTTCCTTGGTTTCCTTGAGTATTGAGACTCACCTGGTGCTCGTGCTTGCAGGCTTGAACGTGTGAGAGTTGGCTGACTTGTCGAGGGAGAGCTCTCAACGAGTGCCACACGGCCCTTACTTGAGTCCTATTTTGGGGGTCCATGACAGTTGGTATCAGAGCACAGTGTGTGCGAGCACCATGCGTGGGAATATGAGAAATAAGTCAGGAAGAGTGAAGCGCATTGAGGCGCTTGAGACAAAACTTGTAACCCTAGAGACGACGTGCGGTGACCTCCAAGGATTGGTGGCAACATTGATAAAAGAGAAAGGCGTGCCAACAGAGCTTGAGGCCGCCGAAGAAAACCTTAGAGAAAATCTCTATGGGGTATCAAAAGTCGTAGAGAGACTTGAGGAACTTGAAAAATTCATTCCAAGTGTGAAATCCCTAGAGAAACGGCCAAGAGAGCTTGAGGCCTTCCAGAAGAGTATCGAGCAGTTGGAAGCCTTTGAGAGCAGGCTACAACATATTGAGGGCATATTGCCATCTCTTTCGTCCCAACGGGGAGAGCCAATAGAACTTGAGGCCTCCTTACGGGAGCTAACTGATAATCTTGATTTCCTTACAGAAGATGTTAAAGTGTCCATTACTGCTTTGAAGGAAGATTTGAAGGAGATGGGCAATGTCCAAAGTGCGGTGGTCCAAGTCTAGAGGGATTTACAAGAGATCACTGCGAAAGTGAATGCAGTGGCACAGTTAGCCCGATGGCCAGCTGCAGATCCAAATGAGAATTCTCGATGGAAGGTACCGGAACCTAAAAGTTTTGGGGGTACACGAGATGCAAAGGAGCTAGACAATTTCTTCTTTGATATGGAACACTACTTCACGTGCTCCCGAGCGGATTTAGAAGTGGACCGGGTCAATATGGCAAAAGTATACCTGGTTGGGGATGCAAAATTGTGGTGGAGAACTAAATGGAATGATATTCAGCACAATAAATGTGTCATTAACACATGGGAGGGGTTGAAACAGGCGTTGAAGGCCCAATTCTATCCAAAAAATGTGGAGTATATAGCAAAGTGCAAAGTAATGGAATTGCAACAGACGGGCTCATTAAGGAGTTATGTAAGGGAATACCAAGCCTTGATGTTGGACATTGTAGACATGACTGAATCAGATAAACTGATTCATTTTCTTCGGGGTTTGAAGACATGGCCAAGAAATGAAATACGTCGGCAAGGTGCTGGTGATCTCTCTTCTGCCCTCGCTGCTGCTGAATGGTTGGATGACTTTTTCAGATAATTCTGGGAAGCGAAATTTCCCTACATCCGCCAATAATGATTCCCGTCCCAATAAAGTGTATAAGCCCACAAATGGGGGAAAGGATGGGAAGACAAATAGTTCTTGGAAAGATAAAAGAGCGCCCATGAATAGGGAGTGTAGGGGCGGACGAACGGGGGGTGGAGAGCGTCAAGTGCCGATCTCATGTTTTCTTTGCATGGGTCCGCATCGAGTGGCAAAGTGCCCTGAACGTAAGGTTTTGAATGCTACAAAGGCCCTTCAAGGGGAAACCGAAGCCCCAAAAACTGCCCCAGAAGAACAACAGAATTGGCAGCATTGAAAATCATCAGTCATCTATCAACTAGTAGGGTGGCGCTACCTTTGAAGAATCTTATCAAGGAACATTTAAGTACAGACCAGCAGGCGCAGTCACTAAGCAAACAAATAGAAGAAGGGAAGACACGACAATTCTGGGTAGAAGATGGACTGATAATGACTAAAGGCAGGAGAGTCTATGTGCCCAAATCTGGAAACTTGAGGAAAACCTTACTGAAAGAGTGTCATGATACGTTGTGGGCTGGTCATCTGGGATGGCGAAGAACTCATGCTTTGATTACACAGGGGTATTATTGGCCGAATATGCAAGATGATGTGATGAGTTATACCAAAACGTGCTTGATCTGTCAACAAGACAAGGTAGAAAGAAAGAAGACCTTAGGTTTATTGGAGCCATTGCTAGTTCCTGCCAAGCCATGGGAGAGTGTCTCTTTGGATTTCATTTCCTTGTTGCCAAAAGTAGAGGAGTTTGACACAATTTTGGTGGTGATTGACCGGTTCTCAAAGTATGCAACTTTCGTACCAGTCTCAAAGACGCGTTCAGCAGAGAAGACAGTTCAGTTATTCTTCAAGCATGTGGTGAAATATTGGGTGTTCCAAAAAGCTTAATTAGTGATAGGGATGTTAGATTCACGGGGGGATTTTGGGGTGAACTCTTTTGCTTGATGGGTTCAAACCTTAATCTTTCCACGAACTATCACCCACAGACAAATGGTCAAACTGAACGTTTTAATGGGATGCTGGAAGAATACTTGCGACATTTTGTTCACTCCAATCAGAAGAATTGGGTTACTTTACTGGACACGGCACAATTCTGTTTTAACTCTATGAAATCTTCTGCGACTAAAAGGTTGTTACATTGTTACGAAGGTCCAATCAGAGTAATCAAAAAGGTGGGTCATGCATCTTATCGGCTTGAGCAACCCGAGTGGATGAAAAGCCAGAGACGTCCAGTCCATCCCGTGTTTCATGTAAGCAATTTAAAGTCATTCCACACAGATGAAGCAGATCCGCACCGACAATAATTAAGGAGATCAACAATTTCCAGAAGGCAGCCTGTCACCAAAGAAGTCCAGGAGATCATTGCAGACAGAGTCGTCAATCTAGAAGGTCGTCAACAACAACAATTTCTGGTTCAGTGGTGAGGACTGGGGGAAGAAGAGAATAGTTGGGAAACAGCAGACAACCTTCAGCATACCATAGAGAAGATTGAAGATTTCATAAATTCGTAGTCAACGACATCTACTTCGACATCAGAAGAGTGAGAAGGCCTTCTACAACACATCGACGAGGACGTCGATAAAATGAGCGGGGGAGGATGTTAGGGTGTGACAATGTAATGGGGAAAAAGGGGAGTGAGATACTGCTATAATTGTATTCTTCAGGGATTTAGAATGAATATATGAATATCTGTGTTATCGCTTGTATGGTGATTCTCTTGTAGATGAATAATACAAGTAGTTTTTGTCATTGTGGTGTTTTGTTGCCTTGGATTGTGATGTCTCTGATTGTTATAGTCTTATTCGATGTATAAGAATATATTGCTCATGTGAAATCCTATTGTTCCTTGGTTTCCTTGAGTATTGAGACTCACCTGGTGCTCGTGCTTGCAGGCTTGAACGTGTGAGAGTTGGCTGACTTGTCGAGGGTGAGCTCTCAACGAGTGCCACACGGCCCTTACTTGAGTCCCATTTTGGGGGTCCGTGACCCATGGCATTTGCACAAGATAAGGTAAGGAAGGTTAAGATAGTTTGGGCTCTTGCACCATAGACCAAAGTGCCAAACAATGCACAAGTAAGGAGTGAATTAATGTTAGCAGCAATAGAAATGAGACAGGCAGACCTAAAATAACTTGGACTGAAATAGTTAGTACAGATTTGACAACACTCGCCACTACCATAGGATATTGCCCTAGATTATGCTTAATGGCACTGGTTGATCCATGTAGCCAACCCCACCTAGTGGAGCTTAAACATTGTTGGTGGTTGAAGTTGTTGTGTTTTGGTGTATTATTTATATAGTTATAGATAAATGCTTCCCACTTGCCAGTTCCTAAACATTACTCATAGATGGCCCTTGGCACTTACATTGTTCTCATCATATATAACCTTTGGTTATCTTGTAGTTTCTTAGAGATAAAAACATCCTAGATGCTA
Organism: Malania oleifera; assembly: GCF_029873635.1. Lineage (NCBI taxonomy): Eukaryota > Viridiplantae > Streptophyta > Magnoliopsida > Santalales > Ximeniaceae > Malania > Malania oleifera. Next base: position 99,867,488 of record NC_080423.1, read on the forward strand.
GACATATCCCAAACTAAGATAAGATTTTATGGATGACGGTTGTGCAGCAAATCTGTAAACACTTTAAGTAAGCTTTCTCATCTTGCTTAGGCTTATGAAAGCCTCTTGGCCTCTTCTAAACCTAAAAGTAACTAAGTTACTCCATCGCAGAATGCAACATGCTACCATACTGTCTTTTTTCTCTCTTTGGGGACACTATTTTGCAAAATGCCTCTTACAAAAGTAGCAATGATCAATTTTTTTTTGTATCCTCATAACTCCTTTTTTAAAACTTCCATTTGTTCTTTGAGAAAAGAGGGGAACGATGGTGCTTGCCTTTCCATCTGCAACAATGATGATGTTTTTCCAAGAATTTCTTCCTTCCCACACAATTTGGAGTCGAGGACGGTCACAAGATGAACAAAGGATTTTCTCCTGTTCTTCTAGTCCAAGGAACTTTTGGTGATTGCAAAGATTTTCCAAGGCTGTAATAAGTAAGGTCTTAAATTTCGATTTCGGCTCAAATTTCGAAGCTCCAAAAGTACGGAAATTTCAACGGAAATTTCGATTTCAATTTGAAAAAATAATGGAAACTAGTAGTAAAGCATGGAATTCTTTGTGAAACTTTAGAAATGGTTAACAAACATAAAAATATAAGTTTTAAAATTAAAATATTACAAATTAAATACATCTATGTTTTGTATGAGGTGGAAAAGCTGTAAAATAGTATGTGTATCAAATATGTTTGTAAGATAATGTACATTAAACATATTCAGTTAATGCAAATGAAATTCATAAATCATTTAAATATTATTTATTATACAAATATTGATAATTTAGACATGAATGCTTAAATAAAATATTGCTATAAGTTTATTTTTTCATATAATTTCAAAAGCACTTGTGATAACCTTTTGTTTCAATAAAATAAATTAAAAGAGAAATTTCACTTCACTCTCGAGGTTTCGACAAATTTCGAGGTTTTGATAAATTTCGAATGATTCGTTGAGATTTCGACGGAAATTATGCAAGATAGAAATCGACTGCCATTTCAATTTCGAAGGTGACGGAAATCGGAAATTTCGATGGAAATTTCGACAGTTTCGTGGAAATTTAAGACCATGACATGTACTAATAACACTTTGATACTATTCTCCAAGACTAGCATGGAAGACAGGTGTTCACCATACACTTGCCTAATGCACCCCAAGCTTCTCTTCCTTCTCCTTCACTGCCTAATACTACACTGTTGAATAACTCTGTTATCCAAAAAGCATTTGCTACAACTACAGTGTCCATACTTCCAAAGGGATCGTCTTAATTCTCATCACAAGTGCACCTCCATTTAGTGTACCCACTTCGGGGTGAATTTCAAGATGCACCGTGTATTAGGTTAGGCTATAAACTACAAATAAGTCCCACAATCACAATTCAAGCTCTAAAGCACTCAACATTTGACAATCGTGCTGGCCAAGCTCTGGAAACATTCTTCAACGAAATCTGACTCTGATCAGCTTGCATGTACAAATATCAATGAATTTGGACCCAAAATCTGCTGCACAAGAGTTAACAGGACCGATATATGGTCTCCTGTGTCCTGGCCTGGTGCAAGTCTTTTGACTAGGTCAACAAATCAAATCTAAAAAGCACTCATCACTTAGCAAAGAATCATCTTCCCATCTGCCAATATTGAATTACAGCCAGAGGTCCTTTCCACCTAAACAGAATCATCTTCCCAATCTGCCAATATTGAATTACAACCAGAGGACCTGTCCACCTAACTCTCAAAAACAGGTCACTTTATCATTCTCAAGGACAGTTTGACAACGACTCTGAATAAGTCCTAACCTTGTACGAAGTTGGAAATCATAAGTCTACTACAAGAAAACCATAGAAACTTACAATTATGAGTAAGAAATTACAGTGTCCCTAGGAACCATGTGGGCATTACAAGAAAAGAATAACGCAGAATCAACTTGCAACTCACTTGGTGCGATTTGTGTTCTCCCAGCATCAATAGTAATATGGGTTGGTAGCTTAATAGATTTTGCCCTTTCCTGTCAAAGTCAATAAGGAACTTGATTACACACAAGGGCAAAGGTAAACTGTAAGAAGAAAAAAAGGCATAACAATGTTGTATTTGACATAAATATTAGAATGAGAGCTCTAAGACAATACAATAGGGAATTGATATGGACAGAAGGTTTGTCCAATCACATAAAACAAAAATATAGAAACAAAAACACTGCTTCATTTATCAGAACTACAAAGATTGTAGATTGATAAGAAAGAAAGCATTGGTCTCCCACACTCCATGACAAAGTCTGAACAAAATACATTTGATGTAGGGCTGAGACCTAAGACTTGAGTTTACTTATCACTTTCCAACTGTTAGATTGATAAGAAAGAAAGTATGGGTCTCCCGCACTCCATGACAAAGTCTGAACAAAATACATCTAATGTGGAGCAGAGACCTAAGACTTGAGTTTACTTATTACTTTCCCTTAATCACAAGTAAAGAGGAAATTTTGCAGTTAATGCGCAGAAAAAGTTCATTTCTCCCAGTGTTAAGAGCATTGAATTGGATTTGAATTGGCCTATGCAATATTATAAGTGACGAGAGAATGATTCTGGGCCAAGCCCACCCAGTGGGACCTAAAGAATAAAAGACCGTCCCAGGGCCACAAGGCTCCCTGCTTTGCGAGGGTAGGGGGAGGGTCGTTACAGTGTACGCAGCCTTACCCCTGCTTTTTATGCAAGGAGGCTGTTTCCTTGGACTCAACCCCGTGACCAACAGATCACAAAAGAACAACCTTACCATTGATCCAAGGCCATAGTATGCTCTAATTTGGTGCACCAATACAGTATCGGGGTCCTTCTACCTAACTATTTGGGATGTGTAACCTTACAGGGAGACCAAAAAAAAAAGTCATTCCAGATATGATGGGGGTGGTGGTTACGCAGAAGTGCTAGTTAAAAACAAAAATGGTATTCTTTAGTTGAGTGTTTTTCTTAAGCAGTGTAAATAATTGAAAATGTGCCCACTTAGCATTTTGTATTTTAGTAATTGACTTAAAATATTAAAAAACAACCTATTTATACTAAAAAAAAGGATCCATTATATTTTAAATCCTCTAGTTCGAGGTCAGTTTCGCGTTAAACCCACACTATTCAGTTTTAGCGCATAATATCCAGAACTGAAGTTAGCAAATTTGAAAAAAAAAAAAAATCAAACCCTAACCTTCTAGGGCTCATGTTAGAAGCATGTGAACATCTATTTCAAGCACCAATCATAGAATAACCAATTTAGTAAAACTAGGGTTTTCTCACTGAAATAATAGAAGGAAAGCAAACTCTGACCTTCAATTCATGGCTCATGTAAGCAACATGTCACCTTCTAACATGGGCACAATAGAGAGCTTATAAGCACAAAACAGCTGATTTAGTAGAATTAGGAATTGTTAACTAAAATAATATAATGGGAGTGAAAATTTGAATGTGAAATTGACCATTAATTGATAAATCCTGGTTTTTCTCAATTGGGTATTTTATGGCCATAATTTGTTTGTTTCATATGTGTTGAAAGGTCACTTGGTGCTCATATGATCCCTGTCCGGCCATAAGGGAGACTCTTGTCATCTATTGCATTGATTTGAAACAATTTTTTAATTTATAATTCTGTTTTTTTAAGTTGAAAAGTTGAGTTTTATGTGAGACTAACAGCATGTGAATGCATGGATGATAATATTCGATGGAATATTGGCATTAAGAACAAAAAATTTTAGCTTTAAACCATAACAATAAATTTCGAACCATACTTACTTGTAGAATAAGCAGATCTTCCTCACTCTCTATTTTTACAACCACCTTAACCTGCCCACACATCTCCCACCTGCATATCAAAACTTGGTCAAAAGGGAAGGATAGAGAGCAAAGCACATCAACAACTGCAAGGTTCAATATGGTCAAAATTCTAACAAGTACAAGAATATACCTGTTTAAAGCTTTTGGAGCCCGATGAAGGAGCTTTTTATAGAGACCCAAAGTTGCATGACTGACCAATGGAGACAAAACTTTCAAACATGAGTAAGAACAAAATGGAATTCAACACCAAGATATAGAATATGGAATAAAACATAAGTCATAGAACATATTGTGAACTGTGTTAAATTGTTAATAATACCCTTATAGTGTAGAACATATTGTGAACTGTGTTAAATTGTTAATAATACCCTTATAGTCTTGATATCATGGGAAAATGGGGTGGTCAACATTAAGGACTTTAGGCCTATCAGTCCTATGGGATGCATCCACAAATTAATAGCCAAGGTCTTGGCTAACATATTAAAGGAAGTGATGGTAAAGGCATGGGACTATATGCCAAAATGCCTTTATGGAGGATCGTCAAATCCTTGATGTGGCCTGTTCCTAATGGAGTAGACAATGATAAACTGAAGGAAGGCTGTAACAGGTTGATTTGTAAAATGGACAAGGTGAAAGCAGAATATCACGTCTCTCTGGAGATCTTTTTCCATGTTTGAAAAAGGTGGGTTTGGGCCTGGGCGGAGGAAATGGATCAGAAAGTGCAAATCTTCACCCATGTTTTCCATTCTCATTTAATGGCACCTTATAGTTTTTTCAATTTTCAAATCCTCAAGAATTTAGAGGCAAGGGGGTCTCCTTTCCCCTTTCCTTCCCATTTCATGATTGAAGTTCTCAGTAAGATGTTATAATACCTTCATTTACGGGTTTTCAGTGGGTAGGAGCATGTAAGTAGGCACGTTGCAGTGGTGGGATTGAAGGTGAATTTGAGGAAGGGTGAGCTGCATACACATTCAGAAAGAGGTACGGAAGGAATTCATAGTCAAAGCAATCGGGTGCAAGGTCGGAAAACTCCACCCTACCTTTGGGTCTTCCTCCTGGAGCAAAATTCAGGCAGAAGGATATATGTGATTGAGTGGCAGACAGGTTTGAAAAAAAAGCTAGCGAGATGGAAAAGAATTTTCCTAGGGGATCAATCTCATCAAAAACACTATCCAACTGCACTGTGCATTCTCTGTCTTTCTTTCATGCACATTAAACAATGGCAAAAAAGGATTGGAGAACATCCAGAAGAGATACCTCTGAGGTAGTACAGAGGCAGTTTTCACAGAGTGGTGAAATGAAACTTTGTCAAAGAGGCTGGGGTTCAGCAGCCATGTTGACTTAAATAAAGCCTTACTGAGTAAATGGCTTTGGAATTTATGGCTGAGAAGGATCAAAATTTGAAGAAGGTGCCGGAGGCTAAATATGAACAGAAGCATAATGGATGGATGACAAGTCACAGCGGCCTAGAGGATCACGAGATGAAAGCATGAAAAAAATGTAAGTATTGAATTGCTTCCTTGACCAGATCTGTTCTTCACCGTTTGAGGTTAGAAGGGGTGAATTGATTCTTTTCTCGAAAGATTGCTGGTGCGGGGATATCCCTCTTAAGACACAACTCCCAGATCTGTTTCACCTGGCAAGGAGCAGGGAAGTGTTGGTTAACTCTAATTATTATAACTCTGCCAGACGGAGTGTGTGGAATGTGACTTAGGAGACTCAAGATTGCAAATGAAGAGTTTATTTTTTTTTTCTTTTTGACTTCTTATATGAGAGATTGGTCATCCAAGGTAGGAAGGATGTAGTAAGATGGAAGAGACCTAGGAGTGGCACATTTTAAGTGAAATCCTTCAATCAGATTTTTTTTCCCTTTTTGACCGAAATCCTTCAATCAGATCATTAACAATGAGAATTGCAGAAGTGGCCTGAACATTTTCCCCTGGAAGTTATTTGGAAGACTTCAGCTCCTCCCAAAATTGCTCTCACATGGGAACCATTGTGAAATTTTGACTGTGCATAACCTTCAGAAAAGGGGCTTTACAATGGTCAATCACTGCTTCTGAATAAAAAAGCACCTTGTATTTCTAGAATTTAGGTCAATAAGCAGCATTTTGTTAATACTCAGGCTGGCCTTGATTCTGTTGATTCTTTCTCCTTGTAATCTTTGTTTTTGTGCTAGGACTGCACCCTCTTTAGTGAATATTGTTCTTTGGCTATCAAAAAAAGGGAGGGAAAGTATTGAATTGATCACGTTACACAATCATCATCCCCAAAAAAATAGCTTATAGTGAGAATCATTCTGTTGTGGCATATCACAACCCAAAATAAAGGAAAAAGAAAAAACTTCTATTATTGTTGTGTTTCTTAAATGACATATAATTAGTTATTTTGTCAAACATAAAACCAGACAACCAATTCCGTAAGTTCAAATCAGAAATTCAACTCAATTGGCAAGTGGCGCCCCAACTTTTTCAGGTTGGTATCCAAAACAAACAGACACTCCACAAAAATAAAGAGAAAAAAGAAAGGGCACATCTCAAATTCAAGGCATGAAGAAATTAGTAACTACCTGCATTGGGCGGCAATTTTTCCTTTACCCATTTTTAAGTCATTTCTCACAACCAAAACCTTTAGAAATAAGACAGAAAAAAAGAGAGACTCAATTTCCGCTTCACTTAGAGAGGTAGAGAGAGAGAAAGAGAGAGAGAGAGAGAGGGAGTGAGGAAAAAGCAAACCATTTTAAAATCTTCAAGAATGTCAGCTAGCTTCTCAATCTCAAGAGGCTGCTTGAGCCGACTCTTATTGTTGTTACCTTCAACTGCTGCAGTGCTTTTAGCTATTTTAGGTGAAACAAATAAGCAAGCAGGATAACGTGTACCAATGTAATATCCCAAAGCTAGGCATCCAGCCCCAACAAGAATGGCACTAAGCCATGTCAGATCCATCATATCTAAAACCAAAACCAACAGGCCAAGCTGCATTCAGTACCAGCTACAATCACGCCAGAAACAGAAGGAAGTTTTGACAACGCCCAATCAAAATACTACCTAGAAGAGGCAAATCAAAATTGTAACAACATAAAATTGCATTAACGATCAATCACAAAATAAAGTTTCTATAGTCCCTACTACAATAAGGAATTTTAGAAAGTTGGGTGATACGGTTTTGGTTTAACAATGTTCAAATGCTTTAATGTAGAAGCAATTGACAAGCAAGAAATAAGAAGAGGATAAATACTTCAGGATGTTAAATTCAGATGGCTAGACTTGTGTTAGCTGGTTATTTCCTATTGTTTTTGTATCATTTTCTATCTTGTATTTTATTTTGCAGTGTCTAGGCTATGTTCTAGCCTGGCTTGTTTGGCTTTCGTCCTTGGCCTAGCCCCATTGTTTAAAATATATATATATATATATATATATATATATATATATATATATAAAATAAAATTAACAACGTTAAACAAAGGTAAAACTCAATTAGGGTTTGAGTTCTCGATCAATCAGCTATGCCCCAAAGTTACACCGTAAAGCCCTTTTATAGGCGGGAATTTTTCCTTTACCCATTTTTAAGTCATTTCTCACAACCAAAACCTTTAGAAATAAGACAGAAAAAAAGAGACTCAATTTCCGCTTCACTTAGAGAGGTAGAAATAGAGAGAGAGAGAGAGAGAGAGAGAGAGAGAGAGAGAGAGAGAGAGAAGGGGGAGGGAGTGAGGAAAAAGCAAACCATTTTAAAATCTTAAAGAATGTCAGCTAGCTTCTCAATCTCAAGAGGCTGCTTGAGCCGACTCTTATTGTTGTTACCTTCAACTGCTGCAGTGCTTTTAGCTATTTTAGGTGAAACAAATAAGCAAGCAGGATAACGTGTACCAATGTAATATCCCAAAGCTAGGCATCCAGCCCCAACAAGAATGGCACTAAGCCATGTCAGATCCTTGGCCTAGCCCCAATGTTTAAAATATATATATATATATATATATATATATATAACAAGGTTAAACAAAGCTAAAACTCAATTAGGGTTTGAGTTCTCAATCAATCAGCAATGCCCCAAAGTTACACCATAAAGCCCTTTTATAGGCGGCAATTTTTCCTTTACCCAGATTTAAGTCATTTCTCACAACCAAAACCTTTATAAATAAGACAAAAAAAAAAAGAGAGACTCAATTTCCGCTTTCCTAGATCATGCTTACAACTGCGATACAAGTGAAACTCCTATCAAAAAACAATCATGATCCCCACTTTAGCAACCGTGAGACATAAAAAATATAATAATCCTTTCACTTTAGCAGGAACCATTGGAAAAAGCTATGTGAAGATGCTAAAATCTAATCTTCTGGCATATTCACAACATCATATAAATATGAATACAAGTTTAAAATATCTAGACGTATATCCAGTCCTCTTGAGAAATTAATACCTGTAAGCACAAGAGAAGGAAGAGCAAACACCAGTGCTGAAGAAGGAGCTCCTCAACAACTAGAAATACTTGCATCTGTGAGTGGAGGCGTGTATGTGCCTTGATAAAGAGACAAGTCCATAAAAATGAGAACCAGACTAATCATACCTGAAGATAGTTCAAGTAATTAGTCATTAGGCCAAGCCTATAAAGGATATGAAAAGGAACAGGGGCTTGAGCATGCAGTTTCTTATAGGAGTTCATCAGGCTTTGCTTATAATAAATGTGAAACATCAGTCACCATCATTACATTCTATATGCCTACAGTAAGCATCACAAGCAAGTTCATACTTTTCACTGTTCAATGCAGTCTCTTGCCTAACAACAGCATGAAGGACAAAAAAGTCATAAGGATGAGCATCAAGTCACAAAAGGAATAAGCTGTCGTGAAAAAACCCTTTCAAAAATATTTAAAGGACTGATCAGTGAACTATTGTGGACAAATTCTAAAGTACACAGTAGATTGTCCATGTACCTGATTATCCCCATCTATGCGGCTATGTTGGTCACCCAAATTATACTTAACCCCTCAATCTGTGCACTAGATTAGCGGTGGAAAGAAAATGAAATTTTCAAACAGGTTCCAAAAGGCTTCCAAAGAATCTTATAAAAATAGTTACTAAATTTTCCATTGAATCACATTATAGTACTGGGCAAATAATAGAGCCCAGCAAACTTCCTAAGGAACAGTTTACCATATCTAGTCGTGACTTAGTACCTACCAACAGCAATGAAGACTGAATCGTGCCCTCTCCTGACCCTCTACAGGCCAAGAAAAACTCCATGCTAAGGCCTTTCCATGGTGTCTGTGGGAGTGGAGTGGAGTGTACAACCTAGTGTCTTGCCTTGGCTAATCAGCACCTGTGACACTGAGAAATGACTCTAGCAACACCTCATTCTGGGGATGACTAGAAAAATCTATCATCCACTGAAGCATTAGTTTTATATTGACCAAAATGATCAGCATGAGAACCAGCAAACACCTTCTGACTGGAAAATACAAAGGGATTTGCTAGGAATTCTATTTCTTAAGTCCCCATAACCCACTTTCCTGTAATAAATGCCTACACTGTCTTTGCCCATGGTTCTGTTTCCTCCTCCACTCAAACAGTAAAAAGCATGTTGTTCCTTCCTCCACAAACAAGTAAAAGAGTATGTCCAAGCCTCCAAGTTTGATAAGTTCCAAATTCCAGGCTCTTATTGTTAGACATTTATCTCATTATCCTTCCTAGATACTTTCAACAGCTGTGGCTGGGCCAGGGCTTTACCCACCATCCAAACTCTCTGATCTACATAGCTGACATCCTCCTTTTCTCTACGGACACTCAAGATTATAAGAAGTTATTGGAACAATTCCACACTGGTGATGCAATAGAGTATCATGCTCCCTGAGAAAGAATGGAAACAATCGATTTTCGCTGGTTATGCCTTACTTCAACAGATACTACCCCTTTATATAGGTTTCCACAGACTCCAAAATATTATCAAATACAACTTATTCTTGACATGACATTCAAGTGCTGCAATAAAATTACTTTATTATGACTCATCACTTCAACTCGGCTTTATCACGAACAGTCAGCATCATAATCATTAAGCTCGTGGGGCTATGGATAGTCATCATTCTGTCAAAATATCACTATAGGGTTGGTTCCATCAAATATGTCCAGACTATTACAGTGCTCACTGAAGGCCACCCATTGATTTTTTTTTCTAGTCAAAACCTCTGCAGGAATCAAGCTTAGGTCTTGTCCATTGAGCTCATAACTATGCTCTGGTCAGGTAGCAATCAATGGCATCAAGCCTATCTGGGCCACAGATGTCATAACCATAGTTCCACATTGACACAAGGATTATGAGCCACATAGCTCTGATCTTTGTCTGGACAGAAGCTGCTTCTAGAATTGTAGATGAAATCTTCAGGATAATGGAATGTGATGAGGGGAAATGAATTCACTCAGGGAAAGGGATAAAGATATCAATTTATAGATATTTAACTAAGATGTCGTCATGGTTGGATTAACTTGTCTCTGGAAAAGGCAGGCAGAAAGAGTCAGGGCATCAAAGATGAAGCCAATTTTGTATAACTCAAAAGATATTACATAAAGAGACCTGGCTTCCTTGTCAACTCATAGAATGATGGAATTTGGAATATGTTCAAACTTCAAATAGGGGTATCTTGCTTGGAATTTCAGGTTCATGATGCTAGAGAGTCCATGATGCCACAGGAACCTTACCTGGTAAACTACAGTACAACACTGCCAGCTTGAAGAATTCTTACAGTTTTCTCCTCTTTCTTTTTCCCCTTTTTTAGATAGAATAATAAGATATATTAAGAGAGGAAAGGAGAACCAGCCTGGTCTTCTTCAGTTCAAACAATGTCCCTAGAAGATCTTTGTTCTGAAACTCTCTCCCCCGATGAATCCAAAGAACAAGAAAGTCATTAACTCCATAGGTTCTGTATCAAGTAGTGGACATTGAATTACTTGAGTTTAGGAATTTCCCAAAGAATCATAAAATCTGAAATAATTCCCAGTCAACTCCATAGGTGTTGTATCCACTCATAAAAATGAAGCCATGTCTTTGACTTTTCATAGAGAATCGCCTAACAAATTGGGCCACTCCAAGAGGACGGCAACAAGAGAGTTGTTGGGACAAGTGAAAACTCCCCGATTAGTTGGGCTGTTCTGATACCATTTCCAAAGGGATACAAGAACACAATGACAACTTAATTAGATAAACAAACTGGAATAATCATTTCATTAAACGTGCTAGAACTCGTGACAACTACCTGCATTCAGCTTTCTACACAGGAATTCAATGACAAATTAATAGAATAAGAACACTGGCATACATAATTTATTGAAGACATAGAATATTACATAGAGAAGACACACCAGAAAATTTGAAACAATTGGACCACTCCATGAGGAAGACACTGAGAGAGAGGTTAGACCTCACTTCAACAGACACTCTTCATGGAGCTTCTGCAGACTCTAAAGCATTATAAAATACAACTTATTCTTGACATGACATTTGCCTAACTGAAAAGCAACCCTAATTTACCTTCTAACAAGATTCTCTAAGAGTAAAAAACTACACTAAAAGAAACCTTATAAGGATAATCAAATTTAATAGATCATGTTGAATGATTGGGTAAAATGGAAAACCTAATTACAATGATAGGTATAGCCCTCTATTTATAATATATGATGAAGTACATAACAATGACCATAATATCTTTACTAACCCTCACTTACTAACATAACACTAACACACTAATAATGCTAAATGACTAAGATAACCATCAACACTCCACCTCAAGCTGGAGCATATATTTCATATGCTCCTAGCTTGTTGAAAGGAATCTAACACAAGCACCCACCCCCCCCCCCCCCAAGGCTTTAGTAAATAAATCAGAAAGTGGCAAATCAAACTTCACATGTGTGGTGGTAATGAGCTTTTGCACAAGTTTCTCCCGAACAAAGTGGCAATCAAATTCAATGTGTCTTGTTCGCTCATGAAAGACCGGGTCGGAGGCAATATGAATGACAACTTGATTATCACACATCAACTCCAAAGATTGAGAATGTGGAAAACCCAGTTCTTCCAAAATATTCTTTAGCAATACTTCACATGTAGTGTGAACCATGGTCCAATACTCTGACTTTGCACTTGACCTGGCCACTTTGTTTCTTACTCCTCCAAGAAACCAAATTTCCACCAAAAAAGATATAGTATATGATTGTGGTTTTTCCATCAGAAAGTGAGTTGGCCCAATCTACATCAGTATATCCCAGAAGTGAGTACGACTTCGGTCCTGATATAAGAGACCTCTCCTAGGTGCACCTTCAAGATATCTCAAGAGGCGAATCACTACATCACAATGACTTATTCTCGAAGAATCAAGAAACTAACTCGCGACACTTGTTGCGATATATAATTCCACGAGGAATGAACGTGAGATAATTTAGTTTTCCAACAAGTCTCTAATATCATCTTGGGTTAGGCAACAAATCACCCATATCTGACACTAGCTTACTGTTAGGATCCATAGGTGCATCAACAATTTGGATCGCAATAGTCTAGTCTCGTCTAAAAGATCAAGAATATACATCCTTTATGACAAGAAGATTTCCATATGAGATCTCAATACTTCTATACCCAAGAAGTACTTCAATGGTCCAAAATCCTTTGTCAAAAACATAGTTTGCAGGAAATGCTTGAGGCTCCTCTGGATAACTTGATTATATCACTAGTAATGACAATATCATCCACATACACAATAAGTAAAATCCTTTCGAATGAAGTATGACAATAAAACACAAAATGATCTACCACACACTTTCAAAGACCAAACTCAAGTACTATAGCTCTAATACCATGTTAAGCAAGCACTTGACCAAAAATCTTAAGCTATTAGGTTGTGGACGAACAATGTATATCAAACTCTAACACTCCCTCGCATGTGCAGCCCAATAGCACGTGGATAGATACACACAATAAATAACACCCATTACAGGGAATACAATATTTTTTTTTTTTTTATTAAACACCACATAATAAAAGCAGGCAACAAGACTTGAACCCAAGACCTCTTTGGTAACCAGCTCCGATACCATGTTGAATAACTGGGTAAAATGGAAGACCTAATCATAGTGATAGATCTCTCCTTTTATTTATAATATATGTTGAAGTACATACCGATGACCATAATACCCCGACTATCTCTCACTTATTAACATAACACTAACATACTAATAATGCTAAATGACTAATATAACCATCAATAGATCAAATGCTTTAGTGAATTAACTTATTAGGGCTTGTCACTTAGAATCAACTTTACTAAGACCCACTTAGTCATTCAAGCATAACTGGGGATCCTATGAGTGAGGGGATGGAATCACAATTCCAATAACATCATGTTTGGTTTGCGAATGGACGAGAAGCATGACGAAATCAAGTTGTAAATTTTATTCCATGCCACTTGATTCCATTCAATTCCTACATATCAAACTTGTAGTAAATGAAGGAATTAGCAATCCATCATAATGCAATTTATCTTTATTTAAGAAAACGAAATGGTAGAATAGGACTCAAGGCTAGAATTTTTCTCTTCATTCTACGCTTTATTTCACAAACCAAGTGGTGCTTGCATCAAGCTTTGAAGAAATGACAAAAGTTTATGAATCAAAGTCAAACACATCCTAGTTGCTTTTTGTAAACAATCCAACCAAGTAGAGCATATACCAAGAACGCCAATTGAAATCAGTTGATTGCATTCAGTTCTTGTTGTGCTAATCATTGGCTTTTAGCAGTCATCATGAACTACAAATCAAGATAATTTCCTTAAATTTCTCACATTTCTTACTAATCACAATGAAGCAAACAACAATTTCTACACAATACTATTGAGAATCATTAGCTAACTATGCAAGATATTCAAAGAATATCACAAATGTATTAGAAAATGAGACCATTGTTGCAATAATTAATGATATGGGGAATAAATCATTTGCCAATATAGTTGATGAGTTACATGATATATCTAATAAAGAGCAAATGATTTTTGCTATGCAGAAAATGGATAAAAGGGAAAGTATCACAAACCCCCCGTTTGATTTACAAAATGTAATTGAAGCAAGAAAGGAGTCGAGGGAGGAATGGAATCAAGGCAAGAATGGAATTGCTTTTGGAATACAATTGCTGCGTTTGGTTAGTAAGATGGAATGACAGTAGGAATCTCAGTTTCTATTCCTTATCAACATTTAGTATTTTTCAATAGCTTCTAATGGAATGAAAAATAAGTAATTTTTAATGCCTCGAATGCATAATTATTTATTTTTATAATTATTATTTTTTCTTTATACTAATGATTATTATTAGTGTTATTATTTTTATTTTTATTAATATTTTATTATTTTATAATAATTATTATTATTTTTGAGTTTTTACAATAATTGTTGTTCTTGTTATTAATATTATTTTAGAATAATAAATACTATTGCTATGTAATTATTATTAGTTGTTATTATTATTTTATTATGATATAATAATTATTATACTTAAATAATTATTATTTTTTATAATAATGAAATTATTGATATTGCAATTATTATTAGTTATTATTATTTTTATTGTAATAGTAATAATAATTAATATTATTATTTGTTGTTTTTAAACATTTTTACTATAAAATGAGTTTGATTCCAAGGAATAAAGATAGACTCCAGCCCATCTGGACTAGAATCACGATTCTTCCATTCGCAAAATTGATGGAATATGATTCTGCCCTTCATTCCACAAACCAAACACTGGAATATGATTCCATTCCTAAAATTTGATTATATTCTAAGCCTAATTCTGTAAACCATATAAGGGGTAAGCGTTTCCTGGTGTTGAATGTGCTTCATAACTTATGCAAGAATTCAATGATTATTTTTGCAAATATGGATTGAGCATAACAAGCCATGTGGTCAAGGTTATGATGGTGTTAAGGAATGCAAGGCAAGAAGCACAACCTATAGGGGTAGTGGCTGTTAAACAACCTACGAGATATGGAGGCTTAGGAATCTAATCTCTCTCTACTTTCGACAAAGCCCTTCTAGGGAAATGGCTTTGGGGATTCATGAAAGAGAAGGAACAACTTTGGAGGGGAATTATCGCTTCAAAATATGGTTATCAGAACAATGGTCGGATCACACTAAAGCTGGGAGAGGAGGATGGGGCGTTGGGGTTTGGAAATACATCAAGAAAGGGTGGGATGATTTTTTTCTCCCTCATCTTCTTCCAAATGGAGAATGGGCACAACATTCTTTTTTGACGACATGTGTGCAGTCACTCTCCCCTTTGCATTAAATTCCCTTCCATTTTCAACTCTGCTTGCAATAAGGTTACCCTTGTCAGTAATCATCTGTAAATTTCTAAACAAGGGATTTTCAAGAACGTTCCCTTGATAAGAAATGCTTTTGAATGGAAAAATTGACCATCTTACATATTTTTATGGCAACTTCTGCAAAACCCAAGTGCGGAACCCTACTAGTGATCCTAAGTGGATCCTAGCCAATAACGGAAGATTTAAAACTAGATCTTATTATAGGAAACTCACTCCACACGCAGAAACCTGCAGCAACTTTCCCTGAAAGTGCACTTGGAAAACAACAGCCCCCACAGAAGTTGTTTCTTTGCATGTGAATAACCGCAGAAAAGGGGGGCTGCCTCATGTTAAAATGTTTTTATTGTGTTTGGAAAGTGCTGAATGACCACATCCTCTTACACTGGTCCTGGGCAGATCCCTTGGGATTTGACTGCTTCTCTGGCAAGACAGCAATGAGTTACTGCCAGAACAGTGAAAGAAGATTTGTGGGCCTGTAAATGTATCTGTTCTAGCAAGAAGAGGAAGAAAGCTTCGTCCCTCTTCGCCATGCCATCTTTTGGTTTGTATGGAGGGAAAGAAATAAGAGAGCTTTTTGAAGGATCAGCCACACCCATACATATTACTAAAGACCAATGGACTACTATTGTGACCAGATGGCATAGTGATTTATTTATGGTTGACTCTCTTGTAATTTTAATTTTTTTTTACAATCAGCAATGCAGATGATTTTCTTTGTTTGATTGTATTTGGGCAGCATCCCCCTGATGCACTTCAATGAAATTCTTTCTTTGCTGACAATATATGTGTATGTGTTTGTGTGTGTAGGCGAGGTGAGCTTAGTGGTCTCAAAAGTTTGATTTTTGAGGGAAAATCCCTCTACTTCTATGCCAATGCTTACAATTGTTGCTATTATTAAGAATCACATAAAACATGCATCATTTTCAACTTGATTGTTATTTTGTTGAATGTTGCTGTGTAAATATCATGACATTCTTTGTGAGAATCAAATTGCTAAAATTATAGAAGCATAAGGAAATTGGGAAGTTCTCGGTGGACAAGGCCTGAGTCAAGATACATGTCTTAAACAGTGATACACATTAGGGCTCCCATAATTGTTCAATAATGAACTTGCAAAGAGCTGGAGTCAAAGACCTATTAGATTCAATACATTCATTTGATTTTGCAAGGGCTTTTACATTTGATGAAGTATGTGTTGGTAATAAAAAATGAATCATCAACAAGCTTCACAAAGAAAAGGCACAACATCTCATATCATCAATTCCATAAAACTAGTCTTCAAATCTCCAGGGAGCAACTAGAGACAACGATAGATAAAGTGGGGGAAGCTTTATTAGATGAAGTCTCCTTATTTAGCAACAGCTATAGTGTGAGCATTTTTGTTGTAAAAGGATGACCACAACGTGAAGCTCAATAGCTTGCAAGTTTACATTACTATTACTTTGAATTATTTTATACTACTGTAAATATGTAGAGGTAAACAAATAAGTCATTGCGGAGAATACTAAGTTACTTCTTCATGTAGCATGTTTCACCAGATATAACGGTCTTGGGCCCAACTCCGATGAGATATCATCCGCTTTGGCCCACTAGCCTCACGGGTTTGTCCTATAAAAGGCGTCTCAACATAAGAAGCATGAAATTTTGCCCTTAACATTGGGTGTGTTGCACCCTCAAGGCAATGAGCTTATTTTGAAGTTGACATCTTATTGTTAGCTGTCCTACTTTTAGGTTTGCCCTTCTTGAAAGACTTTCCATTGCTTCCACCCACGCCACTCTCTCTGGACAAAGCAGAATTTTCTCTAGTATAGTCAATCAAGCGTTTCACAGCGGCTTGTGCGATAGACAAGTCTTGAGCTCTTTGTCTATGAAGTTCGATTCTTGCCCGCGATTTCAACCCCTCAAGAAAATAGAATAACTTATCTTTCTCCAACATGTCCCAGATATCCAACATCAGAGCAAAAAGCTGTTTCACATATTCCCTGACCTAATATGCTTGAGGTCTCTCAACTTTCTTCTAGCATTGTACTCAAGTTTTTAGGAAAGAATTGGGCCTTGAGCTCTCTCTTTAAGTCAGCTCAACAATCAATAACACAGCGTCCATTCTCTATTTCATCGTATTTGGTACACCACCATAGCTTAGCGTCACCAACCAAGTACATGGTTGCATTATTCACTTTCACTAGTTATGAGTTTGTCCTCATAGCACGAAAGTACTACTCCATATCAAACAAAATTTTTTCCAACTCCTTGGCATCACGGGCACCCCCATACGTTGCGGATTTGGGTATCTTGGTCTTGCTAAACCCAGAGTGTTAGATTTTCCCATAGCAAGAATCATCACATTCACCTTTACAATTAGATTAATAATGTCAGCCTGCAAGGTCACTACAGCATGGTGAAGGTCCTCTAACAAAGCCACCATGGAACCTTGTTGATGTTTTTGTGATCCTTCCAATACATTAGCACTTTCTGTAAGTCAAGCCATCTCAATGGCCACATTGTTGGCTATTGTCTCAGCCTGTGCTTCTAACACACCAATTCTCTCAGCATTGGTCGGCATGGTCACTTACCCAAGCTTTCCCAATCCCACAATGAAGGCAACTGAATTCATGTCGCAATTAAACGAGCTCTAATACCAGGTGCCACACAGTTCTTCACAAAGGTGTGAAATATTCGGCCCGTGACACCAGATGATGCTTTCTTTGCTTTTAACTAGAAAAGTTAAATTGTATTACTCATTTTTACTCATATGAATTTCCTTAGATTAATATCATGGCACTCGATTCTAAACTTGAATGTTAAGACTTACTTCATTCATATGCATACTAGCATCGAGTTCTTGAACTTAAAAGAAGTGGTAACCTTGCAGTGAAGTTGGCTGAGACAAGAAACAATGTCTTTTTTTTTTTTTCTATTAGAGACAAGAAACGATGTCTTTCACCCATTTGTTTATTTTCTTGTCAAATTAGCACTGATTTTATAAGTTTACAACTAAAATCATCGAGAGGACATTTTTTGGCAATGAAGCTTGTAAAAATCAATTGAATAATTGGATGGAGATGGTTGGATTAGTCATTTATCTTTAGAGAGATACTTTTAATAATATTGCATGAGTTGATTATTGAACAATTTAAAGCTTGAAATCCATTGAAAGCAATTGTAAGATGTATCTTTATTTAAATGAATGTGGTGAAAACTCCATTTCTTTTTTTGTAATTATTAGTCCTCAAATGCTATGTATAAGTTAATATATGATAGTCTATGATGATAAACAAATCCTATTAAAAACTTAATCTTAAAAAATGAAAAAATAAAATAAAATTTTAAGCTGCATTTTGCACATGATCGCCTCCACTAACCAAAGAACCTGGATCCACCGCCCAGTGGCCCAACACATGCAAGTTTTTCTCAACTAGAAGGTGTCACCATCAGGACAATGTCAATAAAGTGAAGCCTCTTTTGAGTGGCTGAGGTCGTGAACCAAATGGTATCTTGTGTAACAACAGAGAAAAATTTACATGAACAGGGCACCAAGTAAGATTTACAATGCACCAATCCTACTGTACTGCATTAACACTTTTCATGTAAGTGAGACCTATTTGCAAAAACAATGTGGGCCCACTAAAATTAAAAAAAAGAGTGAAGCATGACAACAAGATTGGTGTTTTGTAAATCTTCCACGGAACCCCTGTTACATGTAAATCCTTCACCCATTGCCAATTGGTTTTGGGTTGGATGCTTATTTGGATCACAAAATCAAAACAGATTTTAAAGTTCAGAATATTTCAAGCTGTATTTACATTCAACGAATTCAGCAATGGCCTAACCCCAGAAGTTCGAAAACAGGGGGAAAAAAAATACAACTCGAAATCTATAAAGCTATCTTAAATATATATATATATATTCAAGAGATAACCGAGGGATTCTGATTTCTAGATTTTCTATTCTGTCCTTTCCCAAAGTTTTCCCGGAACCAACTGGACATTGAATGAAGAACTTTCAGCGTATCCACACTACAAATCAGCGTTAGAGAGCAATTAAATACCTGTTGCTTGAAATGAAGAGTGGGAGCAGCATCCGGTAGCCGATGAGCCCTAGATCAGACGGCTGTGAACGCCCGCAGGCATGACTGAGTGGAGCTCTTCTGAGTCTTCTTCAGCGAGGAGCAGACTCCAGGGAGAAAGCGAGAGAAAGGAAAAACTCGGGAGCACCTCGGTATAGGTTATATACGGTTCCATCGGTACAGGTCGTTAAAGTTCAGGTAAATAGTTAAAGAGCCTAATTGAGGATTTCTATTTTTATTTTTTTATTATATATGATGTAATATATATTTAACTTTTATATATACATTTTATGTATGTATTTAATACTATTTTATAGTTAAAATAAGTATAAATGAATCAAATTCAAATCGAGGTTGAGATTGTTCAAGCTAGAACTGAGTTTCCAACTCAAAATTTTTAAGTATTTCATTATGTTGAATTTGGCTTTACCGCATGCTCAGGTACCGAATAATTTTTTATTTTATTTTTAAGTCAAAATATACTAACATCTACTAAATTTTACCCCCCAAAAATATTAGTTTTACCAACACAGATATTTAAAAAAGTTATACACAAAAATATTAATTTTTATTTAAAATTTAAAAAAATAATCTTTAAAAATTTTACTTCAAGAGTTAAAATATACATATATCTATATATATTAATAATACTATTGACCATGCCTTATTCCCTTTTTTAGTATGCAATCATAGATTTTTTTTATAGATGATCAAATCTTTTAAATGCAAAAAGTTCTAAATGCAATTTTTTATGTCACACATTTTGAACTGACATTCAATTTTTACGAAATTATTAATTTCCAGTACAATTATCTAAAATTGTAGCTCCAAAAAATTAAAATTTAAAATTAATATCTTTATCTCAAAAATAAGTTTAAAAAATCATAACAAAGTTCTCACTCAAAGAAAGAAAACAATGATAAATATAAAACAATAATTACCAAAGGCATTTTGATTTTTAACAAACTTCTTATAGCAAAATTTTTTAAATGAAATTATTTAACATCGAAAATCCAAAGTTATAATTTCATTTGTAATTTGAAGGGAAAGTGAGATGTGAGGAAGGGAAAAAAAATCAAAAAATAAAATATAAATCATTCTACCTCTCTCCCTTTGATTTATTGATCAACATAGGACGCTATCATAAATAAATATCTTCTACCGAAAAGTCATCATATTGACATCTCTCTCTATTAATAGGTTAGTATCATGGCACAAATAATCGTAATTACTATTCCTTAGTCATCATTGTCGTATTAAATTCCGTTATCTCTCAATTATTTATAGTCACATGAAAGAATATCTGTGTACATAAGGAGAAATACATTTAAATATGAAAAACATAATAGCTAATGGGAAAATACAAAGTTAATAAGCTAAACATACAAGTGATTAATAGAAGTTAGAATTTAAAAATTATGAGAGAAATGCAAAGATATATCGAAATTTGGACTGACAAACATATTCAAACTTGATAGTATGAAAAGATATATAGAAAATGAGAAACATGCTAGAATATGTTGAGATGCATTGATACGTAAAATAAGTTATATAAAATACAGTTATAAAAAATATTTAGTCCTTATTAAGATGTATAGAAAGTGAAATACATACATGCATACATATATATATATCAATGCATCTCAACATATTCTAGTATGTTTCTCACTTTTTTTTTTTTTTTTACACCAAACAAAACTCTAGAGTTGAACTAATGACGAACGGAAACAAGACCCCACCTATCCATCCGAAAAATACTTTTTAAATAACGTGGTAAAAGGTGTTGTTCTTCGTAGATTACATTATTTCTCATTTCTCCTTCTTTAGGAAGAAAATCAACCGCACTATTCTAGTATGTTTCTCACTTTCAATACATCTTCACATACAATTAAGTTTGAATGTTCTTGTAAGTCCAAATTTTGATGCATTTTTGCATCTCTTTTAATTTTTAAATTTTAATTTCTATTAATCGCCCATATGTTTGGCTTATTAACTTTATATTTTCCCCTTAGCTATTATATATATAGAGACACACACAGACACATATACATTATATGTTAGAAACATTGAAATATAAAAGAAATAAGTAATTACTACTGAATAAAATAGAATCAATGTGTAGTAAATAAAACAAATATGTTAATAATACAATATATATATATTTATATATATATATATATATATATTCACACATAAAAGAAGAAATAATGAATACATAACACTAAATAAAACATGGGATGACATTTAAAAATAGCACTTTCCTTGACTCAATCAAGAAAATTAAAGACTAACTTCATATTTTAAAAATACCTTTACTCATTGAACACATTGTCTTGATGGTATTTTCTCATATGGGACATCATGCTACCAAAGACGACTCCATACAAAAATACACAAGAAGACCCTTCCTTGAAGATGAGAGGGGGCCAATTTGGGAAGCAAATGATTCACACAAGATGAACTACACCAACCGAATTCCTCAGCAAGCTATTCTTGTGATTTTGTCATCGATCGAGCTCCAAGAAACTTAAAATGTGTCACATTACTATATTAATATTCATCGATTTTGCTTTATACCCATTCATAGACCAATGGAGAATTGTTCCAAGTGTGTAGGAATTAGTTTTTAACCTGCACGAGTGCACAATAATGGTGTGCTGAATCTTAACTTTTAGTTCATGCATTACACAATAGCATAAAAATTCTCTTACCATACAATGCAAACTAATTTAATGCAAGAAAATAATAATAATAATAATAATATCCACCATCATCTTTTACAAACTGCCAAGAAATGCTTATGAACAATTACTAGCCCCAAACATGGAAAAATGGGACCAGCATTATATTGTAAAAAAGAAATTTTCACTCTGTAATTTTCTCAATTTTAACTCATTTCTTGCTATAATACATAACATCATCATTGGAAGCACTAATCCGCGATTCTGTCAAACTTAACTGTGCCTTCGTCCAAGATCCCTATATGCTTCCTTTTTTTGGACACCTTTGTTGGATTTTGAAAACCGTTTTGCTCAACTGGAAACTGCGCAGCTGTTCGAGCTCGTAATTCTTCCAAACTCTCACCCTCCTTCGCCCTCTCCAAAACCTGAAGATTACATGGGGTGGATAAGATAGGTGTTTCTTCTTTTTTCCCGTGCCTACTAATATAGATGCCGAGAAGGGCTAGTAGAACACTTACCAAATGTCGACCATACAGATGGGTACTTGAAAGAGCTTGAAGCGCATTTTGTGCCTCCTGCTTTGTAACATACTCCACAAATGCAAAGCCTCTATGGTTCCCAAACTTCTTTGGCAGCCTCAAGCTCTTAATCTGCACACCACAATAAAATTGAACTTTAGTGCGATCAAACTCAATCACATGACTGGCTCAAAATTGATTCAAACTGGGAAAAATAAAAAATCACAACTATTTGCACAGAGTTCTTTTTTCTTTTTTCTTTTTTTTTTTTTTTTTAATGTAGGAATGGCAATTCTTGTTCTGCCCATAGAGCCACCATGTCTCCCCTGGATGGAATCATATCTAGACTCACAATTTGTCATGCGCGCATTATATCCAACCCTATCCCAATTTTATTCACACTCAACTGCACATGTGTGCGTGTTTACATTACATGCATGTGAATTCTAAAGATCATGTTATTCATTTAGTGCACTCTTTTGCAAGATTATCTTTAATTAATTAGGCTGATGAATGACAGACGTAAATATAGCAAGTCAGAAGGTCTATAATTTGACAGATTAATTAACTACATAATCAAGACTTCGCGTAAAATGGGTAAAATCTAAATGATAAATTTGACATCTACCTCAGGAGTGGGAGAAGAAAAGCAACTGATATGATTGCCAACAGCCTAATGGGTAACACACCATCTACAATTACTACCTTTATGATTTGAAGAATTACCACCCGCTGTCCATGAAATTGAATGTTATCAAAATTACAATACAACTCGAAATAGTACACACAAGCACGCACTCATGTGCGCACACAGCCACACACACACAGGACACTTGCATTTGTTAGTGAGTTGGAACTGCTCCAACAATGCACCCAGCACTCTCTCCCAAGGAATCAAACCAACACAATTTCAAGCATAAATTTGGATGTAGTGCTAAATTGATACTATTGCTTGACACAGGTGTCCCTGCACATCTTACACAAAATCAAGGAGAGAGAGAGGAGAGAGAGAGAGTACCAAAAGCAGCGGCCTAAACTACTTATGTAGTGTATACAAGAAGAAAAGTCTTTTAACATTAAATTGAGAGTCCAACTACCACCAGCTTCATTTTCGTCTCATGCAATAGACCATTCTGCCACTACAAAAATACATGAAACACTATATATGCTTGATTACCAGAGGCAAAACGTGTTTTAAAAGACACATAATAGCACATAGGGTAACATTGATTGTGATGAGCACAAATGATTGAATTGACTGTTGTGATTGGAGGTCATATAGTGGAGTGGTAATCGTAATAAACTGGTGTTTATATCGATAAATGCAAAAGAGTGGCATAGTGGAAGTTGAAGTAGAAATGGTAGCAATGACAATTCCACAATTGGATATAAACAGTGGTAGTGATCATGCCATGGTGCAGCAACAGTTGTGGTTTTGTGGTGGTTGTAGTGGTCAGGTTGGGGG
Organism: Malania oleifera; assembly: GCF_029873635.1. NCBI lineage: Eukaryota > Viridiplantae > Streptophyta > Magnoliopsida > Santalales > Ximeniaceae > Malania > Malania oleifera. The sequence continues at coordinate 99,891,417 of NC_080423.1, forward strand.
CAAAATGGGGGAGTGGTGACAGTTTGGCAGCGACAGTGGTTTAAGTAGTGGCGCAATAGTGATGTGCATGGGTTGGAACTGACAAATGATGGTGATGATGACAGAGGCAATGGTGTTGACAGTGATTGGCAATGTGGATGACTACCCTTTGTGTCATCATCCTGTTTCCTATTTGTACAAGGCTACAAGCTCTACTTTTCCTATATCCATTTTTTTTTACTGTAATTTGATCGACTTCGAAAATTCACGTGCACCAAAGTTGTGACATTTTCTCAAGTCAATAAACAACAATTGAGTCTTATGTCCTGCAGGGTGGGGTCAGCTATATGAATTCCTTTCCACCATTTCTCACGATCAAGGGCAATATCCTCAAACAACTGAAGTGCTATCAAATCCATACTTAATACAAGTTATTCTAGGCGGTCCAAGTAGGCCTACCCTACTCCTCTTCTTACCTCTAAGAGTCACCAAAACATCCTTCCTAATCAGAGCATTATTAGGTCTATGTTGCAAGTGCCCAAACCATCAAAGCCAACCTTCCCTCGTCTTATTGTCTACAGTTATATACATTACTAATACAGATGCATTCATTCGCTGCATTATTGTCTAGAGTTCTACAATTCATCCATTTTTTAATCAGCAAATAGAATTTTATTAAATGGGAATCAAGTGATTGTCAACCCAGCACAACATACAAAAAAAGGATCACCCACCCTACAATGTCACAAAATCAAGAATTACACAAAGATCATTCAAAAGCTGCCTACTGTGCCAGCAGGTAACAGTAGCAAACCACTGAGCTTTACTAATCTGTAGGGGTGTAGCTGAACCTTTGAAGGTTCTTTTCTTCCAAGCATATCAAAAGAATGGTAAGGGGGATGACTGTCAAGGCTTTCCGCTTCTATTTGGTGGCTCTAATACATTTCCAAGCCAATAACTCCTTCCCCACAGAGCAACCAGTGGCCCCTGCTGCCTGGTCAAGAAGAAGGTCATGTTCCAAAGGTTCCCGGTCCATTTTACTGTTCTCATTTCCTGCAAGTTATGGTTTTGAAAACTGGACCAGCAAGTCTGACTTGGTTGCACTAGAACAGGCCACCGTACCGGTCCAGATAAGGTGTTCAAACCGGAATTGAAGCAAACTAGGGTCAATCCCAGCCGATTCAGTCTACCCTGGCTAAATCGAGTGAACCAGCTGTGTTGACCCACCTAATTTAATAAATAAATTAATACATTGACGCATGTCACAGGGAGGGGTATTTGATCCAGCGACCTCTGCCATACAGCTGAGTAAAGGAGTCGTACCACTGAGTCCGTGCCCGCAGTGAGTTTGATGGTAGTTGAACACTATATATGTGTGTGTGTGTGTGTGTGTGTGTGTATAAAACTTATGCACCTAATATGTGTGAATATACATATAATGTGTGTGGGTATATACATAAATAGAGGATATAGAAATGTATGTATAAGTTCATCAAATTCTAAACTCGTTCAGCTTAAGGAACTATTTGGAGCCTTAGAAAATATGAAGGAATACAAAATTTTCATATTTGCTCATGACGGGAAGAGAGAAAATAAAATATCTATCAAATCAGTGAATAAAATTTTTAGTTTACATATTATTAACATCTTATTTTTTGTTTTCATTTCCTCTCCTATGACAAAATACTTGATTCAAGTGGAACCCAAATAAATTGCTGAACTATTTTTTTTTATAAGGAAAGGAAACTTCATTGAAAAGGCATCAAGGGGATGCCAACCCATGGTACAGTAAATCAAGCACCCTGAAGGGTGTCACACGAATCAAATATTACATCATAATCATTAACAGTCCCACTATGCCAGCCATTGACCGCAGTAAACCAATATTCTTTGCCATTTTGGATTGCTGAAGTTGAATTTTTAAACACTCGCCTATTCCTCTCCTTCCAAACGCACCAGAAAATTGCAGCTCTTCTCGTTTGTTGCCTGAATCCCTTTCCAGGCCCAGAGTTCCCCTCCCAAAGAGTTAGTGATAACCCACCTTTGTCCAATCAGAGTCAGCTCCATATTCAAGAGATTCCTTGTCCAAGTGCAGTGAAGGAGTATGTGCTAAACAGATTCAGCGGCAGCCATGCAAAGGGGACATCTGTTGGCTACTGAATTCCTTTGAATTCCTTCAAGTCTCTTGGCAACTAAAGTTGGTAGGGGAAGGAGAGACATGAAGTAAATATGGAGATTTTTCAAGGTGATCTTAATGAGAACCTTTTGAAAATTCCTCTTCCATCCATCCAACTTTTTTCAAATTTTTCAATAATGAGATCCCAAACTCCTTTGATCTTTGAATTTGGCGTCGAGAGGTGGCCCAAGGTAGTTAATTGGGAAAGTACTTTACCTACTGTTAAAGGTTATATATGTCTTTTAGTATTATTATTATTGAGGGTGTTAGTATGTTAATAGTGAGAGTTAGTAAGAGTATTATTTTCATTAGAATGTATTAAATTTGTACTATAAATAGAGGAAGAGACCTATCTTCAAGTTATGCCATTCATTTTAATCCAATCTTAATATGGTACCAGAGCGTAATCCAACCTAAACCCTATTCCCCTCGGCCGTCGTCAAAAAAACACCATTCCCGCAGTTGTCCTTCCCAGACCCACCTCCATCCCATATTATTTCACAAAACCATATTCAACCATAAACAAACCCCACTGACAACCCACCCCACAAAACCCCATTGCTGGAGAACAGCCCACGCGCTCCCACATGCCAGCCAAATGCTGGCAGGGCCAACCCCATGCGCCGGCTCATGGGTGAAGTTCTGGACAACTTTTTTTCCCCTCTGCCATCATCTGATTCCATATTTAGACTATATATAATCAAGCTGTTATGCCAGTTTTTTGCTCAAAAATTCAACCTTTTTTTACCATGCACTCACGGTATTCTGTTAATTCCTGTTCAGAGTTTGTGAAGGCTTCTTTGTGATTTTTTTGGAACCCTGGCAGCATTTGTATGTTCAGTTCTAAGGCTGTGGCAGTGCTATATCCATCGGAGAGTTGTTCACCTCGTCCATGGTTGTGTCGGTGCTCCACATAATTTGTGATTGTCCCAATTGTTGATTGTTCTTCTTGTTTTCTGTGTGGTCGCTGGTTTGAAAGTGCTGGGGCAGTGCTATATCCCTCTCCCCTTGTCTTCGTTGTGTCGGTGTTTCACATAGTATGCAATTGTCCCAATTAGTTTTACTTGTTTTGGTGTGGTTTCTGATTTGTGAGTGTAGGGATGGAATCAATGAATCCCAAAAATTTGTTCCCTACATCGCTGCCACAAATAACGACTCAAAAGTTGGAAGGAAAGAACTATGTTCAATGACCTAAAGCTGTTCGGATTTATTTAGCAGGATTAGGGAAATCTGACCACTTGCTCCAATCTGCTTCTTCTTATGAGAAGAGAAAAGACATGTAGGTTCAAGAAGATGCCTTATTTCCCTTTTATGGAATTCAATGGAGCCACAGATTGCACAGATGTGCATGCATCTAGATACGTGCAAGGAGATTTGGGATCATGTCAAAGTTCTATACTCCAGTAAAATTACACATATATATGATTTATCCCAAGAGTAATTTCAGTTACAACAAAGAGATAGGAGTATTGCAGATTATTTTGGATGGGTGAAGCGTATTCATGAGGAGCTTAACGTTGTGCAACCTACAATTGCTGAAGTTCGTGAGATGCAGAGGCATAGCGAGAAAATGACAATTCTTCATGTTCTAGCAGGCTTAAGACCTGAGTTTGAGGCTGTTCAGTCCCAGTTACTCAGTAGTACCAAGCTGCCATCATTTGCCAATGTTTATTCTCGTGTCCTTCGTGCTTCCTTTAGCACACATGTTCCTGCTCTTGCATCTAGCTCTGAGAGGACAGCCTTTGCTACACAGGGTGTTTCTAGTTCTCTACCAAACAATCGCAAAATTTATTGTGGTGGTACAAACTGTCATAGTGGTAGAGACAGACAAGGCAGAGGTACTCCTCGCAAGTGTGCTTATTGTGGACGGAATAATCATACTATGGAGCAGTGTTGGGATCTTCACGGCAGACTTCCACATGTTGCCAATGCAGCCAGCACTGACTTCACACCTTTGGGGGCAGCCAATGCAGCCACCCTCAACCCCTCATCTTTGGAGTTGAGTGGAGGGCAACGTATTGTATCTATGTAAAAGGAAGAGTATTCCAAGTTTCAGCAATATCAAGCGTCACAACAAGCTTCTCTTCCATTGCATCTCTTGCCTAAACAGGTAATCACACAGTATGCCTGTCATCTAGTACCTCTCATCCTAGTCCTTGGATCATAGACTCTGCTGCCACTGATCAAGTCACAAGCATACCTAGCTTTTTCTCCACTCTTCAATATCCTGCAAATTTACCTTGTGTTACTTTTTCTGATGGATCCACCACTGCAGTCAAGGGAATTGGGGCTGTAAATCCCACTTCTTCTATTTCTCTTCCTTCAGTTTTATATATTTCCAAATTTCCTTTCAATCTTACGTCAGTTAGAAAAATTACTAAATCCATGAATTGTATAGTGACATTCTTCCCTGATTCTGTGGTAATTCAGGACTTGAAGACGAGGAAGACAATTGACGGAGGGCATGAAACTGGTGAACTCTATCACTTTGAGCTGCTATCTCCTTCTACCGCCTGCACTGCTGCTGCCACACCTTTCCAAATTCATTATTGTTTGGGTCATCCTTCATTGGAAAAGTTAAAATGTCTTGTTCCTAGTTTGCGTTCTGTGTCTAGTCTCGATTGTGAGTCTTGTTAGTTGGGAAAGCACCATCATGTTTCTTTCGCTTCCTAAGTCAATAAATGGGCTGAAAGCCCTTTTATGTTAGTTCATTCAAACGTTTAAGGTCCTAGTAGGGTCTTGTCCTAGTTGGGTTTCCGGTACTTTGTAACCTTTGCGGATGATTATTCAAGAATGACTTGGTTATATTTAATAAAAGACCATTCTAAGTTATTTCATGTATTTTGTGCCTTTTGATCTGAAATAAAGAACTCAATTCGGTTTGCTAGTTTGAATACTTCAAAGTGATAATGCTAAAGCGTTTTGCACAATTCACTACTTATATGACTCAGTTTGGTATTGTTCATCAATCATCTTGTGTCCACACTCCTCAACAAAATTGGGTTATAGAGCGGAAAAATAGACATCTTCTTGAAATCACTCACACCTTACTTTATCAAATGCATGTACCTAAAGTGTTTTGGAGTGATGTTGTACTTACTGCTTGTTATCTTATCAACAGAATGCCACCATCTATCCTTAGTGTTAAAATTCCTTACTCCATTCTCTTTCCTAATTCACCTTTATTTTCTCTTCCTCCTTGTATATTTGGGTGTGTGTCCTTTGTTCATCAACAAACTCCTAGGGTGGATAAGTTGGATCCCCATGCTATAAAATGTGTCTTTTTTAGCTACTTATATTCTCAAAAGGGATGTCGTTGTTACTGTCCTGTGCTGCATAGCTTCTTTGTTTCTACTGTTGTAACCTTCTTTAAGCCTACACCTTACTACACCCAATCACTGAGTGCTTCTAAGCTCAATGAATCTCTTCCTTTGACTAATCTTCTAGATTCTACATTGTTGTCCTTGCCCAACCAACCATATTAGTCTCCATGTAATTTGAGTCCTCCTCCTCGTCTTGACCATCCTAATTTGTAGGTGTATTCATGATGGTGGCTCCAAGGAAGAGAATCCCCTCTAGATTCTACTACCACGCATTTGGTTTCCTTCTCTGATGATCATACTTCCCATGATGTTGATCCTCCTATTGTTGTTCAGAAAGGTAAAACGCACATGTGCTCAACACCCCATTTCCAACTATGTTTCTTATAATTCCTTATCATCCTCCTCATATTGTTTTGTTAATGCTCTATCATCTACTACCGTTCCTAAATCTATTTCGAAACCCTTAGTCCATTCTGGGTGGAGGGCTGCTATGATTGAAGAGATGAACGCTTTACATGACTGTGGTACTTGGGACTTGGTACCTCTTCTACTGACAAGTCTATGGTTCTTTATTGCTAGATTTACATTGTGAAAGTCAACACCGATGATTACGTGGCTCATCTAAAGGCTCGTCTTGTTGCTAAGGGATACGTATGGATTATTCTGAAACTTTTTCTCCGATTGCCAAACTTATAGCAGTCGTGTTCATCTCCTTGACTACTACTTGTCACTAGCCTCTGCATCAACTAGATGTGAAAAATGTCTTCTTGCATGGTGCCCTTGAGGAGGAGGTTTAAATGGAGCAACCACCTAGGTCAGTTGCTCAGAGGGAGTCTGGCTTAGTGTGTCGGCTTAAGAAGGCTTTATATGGTTTAAAACAATCTCCCAGAGCATGGTTTTCTTCAACGGTGTGTTGTGGATCATTCTGTGTTTTATTGTCATACTTCATCAGGTAGGATCCTTCTAGTTGTTTATGTGGATGATATTGTTATTACAAGTGATGATGATAAAGGTATCCAGAGTCTCAAACGTTTTCTACAAACTAAGTTTCAGGCCAAAGATTTGGGACCGTTGAAATACTTATTGGGTATATAAGTATCTGGATCTCGTATCAAAACTGTTATGTCACAGAGGAAGTATGTTCTTGATTACTTGGATGAAACTGGCTTGTTGGGATCTAAACCGGTTGATACACCCATGAATCCTAACAACAAGTTAATGTCAAATATGGGTGATTTGCTACCCAATCCTAGACAATACCAAAGATTTGTTGGAAAAGCTGAATTATCTCACAATTACTTGCCCGAATATATCTTTTGCAACAAGTGTTTTGAGTCAATTTCTAGATTCTTTGAGGACAAGTCATTGGGATGCAGTAATTCGTATCTTGAGATATCTCAAAGGTGCACCTCAGAAAGGTCTTTTATGTCATGATCAAGGTCACACTCATATCCATGGATATACAGATGCAGATTGGTTTGGATCGCCTTCTGATCAAAGATCCACCACCAGGTACTGTATCTTGGTTGTGGTAATTTGGTTTCTTGGAAGAGTAAGAAACAAACTGCGATGACAAGGTCAAGTGTTGAATTAGAATATAGAGTTATGGCTCACACTACTTGTGAACTTGTTTGGTTGAAGAACATGTTGGAGGAATTCGGTTTTTCGCATTCTCAGCTTATGAAATTGATGTATGATAATCAAGTTGCTCTACATATTGCCTCCAACCCGGTCTTTCATGAGTAGACGAAGAACATTGAAGTTGATCGCCACTTTATTCAGGAGAAACTTGTGCAAAAGCTCATTACAACCACTTATGTAAAGTCAGACATGCAGCTTGCTGATTTGTTTACCAAAGCATTGGGGGGTGCCCGTGTTAAATTCATTTGTAACAAGCTAGGAGCATATGACATTTATGCCCCAGCAGGGAGTGTTAGAGGTTATATATGTCTTGTAGTATTATTATTATTGAGTGTGTTAGTATGTTAATTAGTGAGAGTTATAAGGATAATATAGTCATTAGAGAGTTAGTAAGGATATTATTGTCATTAGAATGTATTTAATTTGTATCATAAATTGAGGAAAAGACTTATCTTCAAGTTAGGTCATTCATTTTAATCTAATCTAAACACGTACCACTATTTATTATATTAATGAATCAAACTTTTTATCATTTAAAATTTTTTTTATTGAATCAAATCCTGTTGCACTATTATTTAACATTTATTCAGCTTTTAAAAATAATAATAATAATCACTAGAACCTCTTCGTAAAACACACATAATATCATTTCACCAGTTTGACCCACTGGTCCAACTGGCTTTTTGTTTCTTAGTTGTCAAGCATTCTAATCCTCATAACATAGCTGGTGTTATAATCATCCTACAAAACTTCCATTTAAAATTTTAAGGTATTCTACAATCACAAAAGAGGCCCAAAGTACCTATCCATTCCAACCCTTTAACTGTATGCATCACTTCTTCTTCAATTTCTTCTTTCAACTTACATAATAGACACGATGTATCTAACAAATTTTACTATGCTGTCAATTACGTAATACAACCCTTACGCTCCACCCAAGCTTTTACCCAAGCTTGGGATGGGTTGTGTAGAAAACTCTAAAGTGCAACACAAATGGAGTGAAAATATATATATATATATATATATTTTGTGACCTTTTGGGCTCTGGTTACTGGGAGAGTGGATAGATGATTAATGGGTTGGAAGGGAGCTTACTTGTCCTTAGGGAGTCGTATTACTCTTATTAGAGCTTGTCTTTCTAATATCCTCATTTATTTTTTGTTCCTTTTTAGAATTTCCAATTAGTGCTGCTGAGAGACTGCAGAGGATTATGTGGGATATTTTAAAATATTGTATGCATGATACTAAGAGAGACCATCTTGTTAGCTGGGATGTTCTCCTATGTCAAAATGGGCTTCGGGCTTAGAAATTTGGTGTCTAAAAACATCAATCTGGTGGGAAATAATTATGGAGATTCCCCTTAAAAGTCGATTCCCTATGGCAAAAGGTTACGAACAAGTATATTATTCATTGGAATGGGCAGGATGTCACAGGTATGCAGCAATGGTTCTCATGCAAGACCCTAGAAATTTGTTTCTCGAATTGCTCATTTTCCCCTTTTACCCATTTCAAGGGGGATAGAGCTAAAAATATTCAGTTTTGAGAAGATCCATGAGGATGATATTTCTTTGGAAGCACTGGTGCCTTGCCTTTTTAGGCTTTCATAATGCTCTAGTCACCTCGTTTTATTCTTTAGAAAAGAACTCTTTACTGGGATTTCCATTTTTCAGAATCTAAATGAAAGAGGTTAATGAACTAGCTAATTTGTTCAGGGTTCTGGATTCATTTGTTCCTTAATTGATGAGTGATTCACGCATTTGATTAGGGGATAATTCTAATTTCTTCTCTAGATTTTCTTTTTTAATCCAAGTAATTGAAATCTAGGAAACACACTTCTGGAAGCCTAACATGGCAGATACTGACACCTGCCTGACATGTATCTGACATATGTCAGAAACTAATTAATTTATTTTATGTTTTGACATGGCTGAGACACTTCCCAACACTTCTGACACAGTGAGGACACCTCTGCGACATTTATCGCACTGAAACAGAGCAGAGTTGAGAGACTGAGAGACAAGATTTTTCACATTGGAGTGGTTGGACCTTGGAGCCCTAGTGCCACTGTGCCAGCCTTGTAGAGCACCATTGTATCTCCAAGCCCCCAAAATCTCCCACCACTTCTCTAAAGCCATTGCCAGTTTGCCACCCTCTGTTAATATGTTTTTTAAAAATTAAAAATAAAAAAAAAAAAATATTGAGGAGCTATCCGTATTGCCCACCATCAGCCATGCCCTTGAGTTGTTTTTTATTGTTTGTCCAATACTCTATAATATGAAGGCAGTAGATGATTGAATAAGCATAGTTTGTAAAATAAATAATTGATAATTTTGCAAAAATGGTGATTATATTTCTTTTTAAGTCAAAATTACAACAATATGTCATCCAAGAGAAAAAACATGCTTACGTATATATATATATATATATATATATATATTAATATATCCCTCCCATGTTGTATCCACATTTTTTAAAAATTTCCCATATTGCGTGTCAGTGTTGTGTCATATCTGTGTCTAGTGTTGGTATCAGTTCTTCCTAGACTGAAATATTTGACTTATATCCTTTGCCTCTTGAATAATGTTATATGGAAGGCTAAGATTCCTTTTATGATTAAAGCATTTACTTGGATGTTGACTCACAACAGGATTAAAATGAAGGACCTAATGCAGGTGAGAAGACCCACTATATTAGTCCAGATATTCGCATTAAGCGTTTAGAATCTAAAAAGACAAATACACAAATTTTCGACATTGCCAGGTGTCTAAACAACTATGGGTAACACTTTTCTCCATGGTTGGAATAATGTTATATGGAAGGCTAAGGTTCCTTTTATGATTAAAGCATTTACTTGGATGTTGACTCACAGTAGGATTAATATGAAGGACTTAATGCAGGTGAGGAGACCGACTAGAGTCCAGATATCGCATGAAGTGTTTAGATTCTAATAAGACAAATACATATTTTTTTCGACATTGCCAGGTGGCTAAACAACTATGGGTAACACTTTTCTCCATGGTTGATGAGACGTGGGTAACCCCACAAGCAGTAAATGCCTTCATGTTGGTAAACTTACGAGGTTTTGACAGGAGCAAGAAGGTAAAATTTGCTGGAGATGTGATCTGCTTACTGATTTTTGGACATGGTGGATTTGGAGGAATGCAAGAATTTCAAGTAAAAAGAGAATATCTTCCTGTTTTTGTTATGGAACAGAGCTATTTTTCTCTTCCTCTGGTCACTTTGTTTCAGGGATGTTTTGGAGCATTTCTTGGTCTATTTGCAAAGTGGTTCGAGAGCTGCCTTTTTGTACTGATAGGAGAATGACATGTTCTCCAAATACTGTACTTTCTCTCTTTATTATAAATTAGCTTCAATTATTATAGGAAAACAGAAAAACAAAAATGTGGTGGAGGATTAAGTTAGTTGGTTGGAAAGCATTTGGAAAGAGTAACGATGCTAGTTGATTGTGGAGACATGTGGCTTTTGCTTTTTGTGGGGACTTTTGGATGGAAAGAAATGTGCGTGTTTTTCATGGAAAGGGTTTATCCTCATCATAGCTCTGTGACAGAACTTGTTTCTGGACACAGCTGGTTGCTTTAAAGTGATTTGTTTTTCTGATTTCAAGCATGTTTGCAGGCTATTTTGATGTGATTTTCATTCTAATCATAAACATTTTTGGAGGATTTCTTATCCCCTACTGTGTACATTCTTATCTCTTAATAAATTTTCTTTTTTTCTCAAAAAAATATCCCCTTAGAGGGCAATTTTTTTACAATCTTTGAAGAAGGGGACATCTTGTGAATAGATGTTCCCTGCATAAACATTCAGTAGAAACCACACGACATTTGTTTCTGATTTGTTGTGGACAAGACATGGATTCTGGATCTCTCCATCATGAGAGTAAAGTGGTGGGTTTCAGGTCTGTTGAAGGAGTGGGCATCCCCTGTGGTATGGAGAAGAACATGAGTGTTTTTTTGAGGTTGGAGGGGGGGAGCTATTGGATCTATCACTCGCACTATGTTTTAGTTGTTGTGGAAAGGGAGGACTAGGAATTTTTTTGAGTGAGGAAACTTCATGGCTAACTGTTAAAATTGATAGCTACAGATTCAAAGGTTTTGGTTTAGTGGGAAATAATATAGTAGGAATGCATTATGTAATTGATTTTATTGATTTTTTCGTCATGCATCAAACCAAAACCTTTTTACCGATTGATCCAATAGCTTCTTTTTTTTTTCTTTTGTTGTAGAAGTGCCACTGGATCAATCATTCACATTCCATAATGAGCCATCTATGCTCTGTACATGGGTTGGCACCTCCTTGGTGCCCTTGGTGAATGCCTTGTGACTCTTTAACTGATTAAAATAACAAATGGGAAAGCTATATAAAGGACCATTACTAGCAAAGGTGACCACATAATAGAGTTGACACACACAATCTGTCGGAGAGTAAGAGGCCCTATAAGGAATTGTCCCTTAATGTGCACGTTTTATGTCATGGCAGTGAGACCCCTACTCATATTTGTCCCTTAACGAGCATGTTTTATGTCATATTTGTTTGGAGAGAATTGGATATAACCAGTATCAGTGTAGGGGTTTGGAGAGAATTGGATAAATCCATAATCAGTAGGGGTTGCTCTTATTTCTTTTAGAGACGTTGGGAGGAGTAACAACGCTATTTGTATGTGGAAGTGTATGGTTTTTTCCATTCTGTGGGGATTTGGTTTGGAGAGTGATGTCTGTCTTTAATGGTAATGGTTTTTCAGAATTTTTGCACTGGTATAGGATCTGGTTCCATTCTCTTCAGGCCTTTTTCAGCCGGTTGCATTGTGGGGACTTCTTTCTCAGACTTCCAATGTGATAGGCAGGCTGTTTTGGCATGACTTTTACTTCCTTCTTTTTAATTGTATTTTTTTGTTCTTTGAGAGGATTTTTTATCCTCAGCATTGTGTATTCTTTAATTTATTTTCTCTAAATGAAATTTATTTTTTTATCCCAAAAAGAAAAGATATTCGAAGGTGGTCATGTTTCCATAGAATCAAGATGAACCTCAGAAGTTTTATAACAGCAACAACAGATCCTTATGATAAAATCTTCATAAAAAAACTTTCTTTGGACTGCTTTAGACATTCCCAAATCCCAAGTAAGACATTCTCTTCGGCAGGCAGTTCAATCTCTATAAGTTATTTGAAAGATACAATCCAACGCTAAGTTATTCCAGCAACAACACCTCCTGAAAAGAGAGTTTCACTCTTTTTGTTTTTCCCAAGGTAAAGAACACATGCAACTGAAAACACACCAAACTACCCTTAAGCATAGTCAAAGCCGCCACCCTCTGGGGTGCCAGGAGATGCACCATTGAACCAAAAGCCTACACTCAAGACATTAATTACTATTATTATATAATTCTAGACACTAATTTACAAGTAGTACGTAATTTTATAATTTTGATAAGTGCTCTAATAGTAGTACATATTTAACTTGCAATAGCAGAAACTAGTCAATACCTGACCAAATGGACTAAACAGTTGTCTTAGATCTTTCTCTGTCGCCTCAAAAGCTACATTTCTCACTATTAATTTTGTTGAACTCTTATCCTTTTCAACTCTTTTCTGAACTTGTTCATCCTTCTTGGCATGACAAAGTTGCAAGATAAGAGCATGCCCATCCAAAATAGTCCCCTAGAATAGAAAAGTTAAATTAGTTTTTCTGATGAAAAGAAAAGTTAAATTAGTTAGACTCCAAACACTATAGCATATGCAAATGATGTTGATAGAAATCAATGGCTAACATGGCATTTCACCTGTAAATCCCTGCAGATATTAGCAGCTGTTTCCACAGAATCAAACTCTATAAAACCAAAACCCATAGAAACATTCTTCCCATTTTTCAAGTGCTTTTTTACCTGCACATGGATAGAACAGAATTATAACATGAGAGAAGAAAGCACTCAAATTATGCATTTTACAGATTTTAGGGACCAGGTTATGTTTAATTTGCAGAATGGAAAGGGGTCAGAATGGAATAGCTATTGAAAAGGGATATAGGAGTTTACGAAGAAGAAGGTGGTGCCTATATTAATGACTCTGTAAAAGTTAGTCTTATTCAAACCAAAATGGGATAGATAAGGAATGACCATTCCCAAATCTCACCAAAGGAGCAATATCTATTTCCATGCTATTCAATGTTGGCTGGAATAACATCAACTTTGACGTGATAATTTGTCTTAGGGTGGCATTGTCTCTATTTGAAAACTATTATATCTCAATAGACTAGCTATCCCATTTCTACTTTATTCTGAGAACTAAATTCAATGTAAAAGAATTACCCTGACACTCAAGATTCTTCCTTCCTTTGTGTGGTAAATAAAATGCGTCTTCAAATTCTCATCAGATGTCTTAAAATTGAGATTCTTGACAAATAGAGATCGTGACTGCAGCATGAAGAAAGGAAGAATGAGCAATTAACATGATTTCAAGAACAACCTTACTTTTTGATAATCCAATATCAATCTAAGGAACTTATAAGCATGCAAACAACATTTTACCACTATATATAGAGCAAAATAATTCAAGAAACATATGATTGTCATTATGGTACAAATGTAAACAAGCAGCAAACATACATAAAACTCATTCTTGAAAAAACTGTGTCCAGTTAGCTGTTTGTTTCTGTTTCACTTTCCACTTTCTATAGCCTGATTAATTGAACACATTTGGCAACACATACGTCTGCACCAAAACATGCTTATGCTTTAGAAATATATAGCAATAGCAATGCATTTCCAAACGTGTATCAAGTTTTTTTTTAGGAAATAAAAGCAAACCAAAACCTAGAAACAGAAACAACACAAACAAAAAGCTTTTTCTGTATTATTTTATTTCTTTGTTTTTCATTTTTGAAAATGATAGCAAACAGGCCCTCAGAACTGCTATTCAAACCTTAAGATCCTGCTTTCAATAATTTAAAACTGTGATTCATAAAAATTCAAAATTGTGACTTCTACATATAGCAATTACATGCATAATGTGACACATTTAAATTGATAGTAACAAATGAATAATTCCCTACACATTTCAACTACATATTTATCGCACTCAGCATATAAATATCACACCTTCATTTCTATCATTTCTTTTGCATTAGATTTTTATGACAAAAAAGAATGCTCCAATAGTATGCCATATTGATGTGGCATGATAGCCTTGTGCACTGGGTTCCTTTTTTTCTTTTTTTAACAAAAGAAACCAAGAGAAGAAGGCATGCAGTGCACATGCAGCATTACGTTAGCCAAGACAATCTGCAGAGGGTGAAAAATATAACAGGAGGGAGGAGAGAGAGAGAGGAAAATGGTAAAATTAACTCATATGGACTTGCCACCAATAAAGTCTCAAGGTACCTTATGTCCATGACCAATTACCTTATACTTACCTCCATATGGCTAGGCTTACCAAACAGTTTACAGGCAAAAAAAATACAGCATATGGATAAAACTACAGACCAACTATAGACGAGAAGTAGAAAAATAATAAAGAACAGAATGATTTTCAAAAAATGCCAAACCTCAACTCTATCTGGATCAATATCCACATCTAATATTCCTTCCACACCTTGCTCTAACAAAACCCGCTTGGCATCGTGTTCACCAACTATAGCACTAGCCTTTGGATCACTATCCGGCTTTGGACTTTGACTGAGAATATCTCCAGGAGCCCATTCCAAATATAAAGGAGCATCCCTGAATTAAGGTAAAGAAAATATGTTTTATTTTCCTGATTAAACACTCAGAATAGCAAATATCCTCAACAGTTCAATACAGCATTTATTAGGAAAAAAAAACAATAATCATAGTAATAAAATGATTAACTCCACCTATGATGCACTTAATGTCCTAATCTTTTCACACACAACCGGTCTCAAGCCCGAGTAAAGGAAGAGGGTTGCGTAAGGTAGCTGACAGTCAACGTAAAACTTGTCAGATCATTATGATATGAATCCTTACCGAACATTCGCTAGGGCACCCCTATGAGCAACAAGTTGCACTTATACCACTCAGGTGTAGGAAAAAGTGAGAGGGGGCGGGCAAGGTTGTCGCCCCGAAGTGACATGCCGTGTTGGAGCCTAGGTACGGTGTCAAATATGCAAGGGTTCCCATATCATTTTGGACATGGGCGGGTAAAAAAGTTAGTTCAAGAGACTAGAATTAGATTAGCAACTTGGAATATAGGTACACTTACGAATAAAAGCATGGAAATTGTAGACACAATGATTTGACAAAAAATTAATATAATCAGCTTTCAAGAAACTAAGTGGGTGGGGGAGAAAGCTAGAGAAATTGATCAATTAAGATTGAAACTTTGTTACACTGGAAAAGAAAAATATAAGAACGGGGTAAGAATTATTGTAGACAAAAACTTAAAAGATAGCGTTATAGATGTACATAGAGTAGGGATAGAATTATAAAAATTAACATGGTCTCAGGCCAAGAGATAATAAATATCATTGGTGCTTATGCTCCTCAAGTAGGCTTAGCAGAAAACCTTAAGAGACGATTTTGGGAAGATATAGACAGTATTATACAAGGCATATTAGGAACTGAGAAAATATTCATAGGAGCATATCTAAATGGACACGTTGGAAGTGATAATCAAGGTTATGAGAGGATACATGGAGGATATGGATATGGAAACAAAAATGAGTCTGGGGAGATGATCATAGACTTCGCTATGTTATATGATTTTATTACAATGAATACTTGCTTTAAGAAAAGTAAAGAACACTTAACAACCTTCAAAAATGGACAAAATAAAAGTCAAATAGATTTGTTTTTAATTAGGATGGTAGATCGTTTATCATGTAGGGATTATAAAGTTATCCCAAGTGAAAGCTTAACCACACAACATAGAATTTTAGTATTAGATATATGTATTAAAAAATGGAAGAAAAAAGATAAAATAAACCAATGTAAGAGAACTAGGCAGTGGAACCTAAAAGGAGAAAATATAATAAAATTAAAAGATAAATTATCAAAGATGGTGATTGGACTATAGAGGATGGTATAGACACAAATACTCTTTGAAGTAAGATGGCAAGCTCTATCAAAAATATAGCAAAAAAGATTTTAGGTGATCCAAGAGGAAGATTCTTGAATAACAAAGGAAGTTGGTGGTGGGATCAAGATGTCCAAAAATCCGAAAAGACAGAAAGAACTTGGTATAAAACAAGGCAAAAATGTAGAAACATGGATAACTTTGAAAAGTATAAAGGGGCGAGAAAAGAAGCAAAAAAGACCGTTAGTGAAGCTAAACATAGATCATTTAATAATTTGTATGATAGATTAGATACAAAAGAAAGGGGAGATAAATTTAAACTTGTTGGAGGTAAAAAAAGAAAGGGTAAGGACTTAGGTAATGTAAAATGTATAAAAAGTGAGGATGATATTGTCTTGGTTAAGGAAGGCAGCATAAAAGAAATATGGCAAAGTTACTTTAGTAAGCTATTTAATAAAAACCAAATACAAAGCTTAAACTTAGAATTGACAAATGAGGAAAAGACTAAAAAATAAAATTAGATATATTTGCTAGATTAGAGTTAACGAAATTAAGTTTGCGCTAAAAAAGAAGAAAAATATAAAAGCTATAGGACCAAATAACATCCCAATTGAAGTTTGGAAATGCTTAGGTGAAAACTGAATTATATGATTAACTAATTTATTTAACACAATTATGAAAACTAAGAAATTGCCAAATGAATGAAGGAAAAGCACTTTAATACCTATATACAAAAATAAAGGAGATATTCAAAATTGTAATAACTATTATGGAATTAAATTATGAGTCATACGATGAAACTGTGGAAAAAGGTAGTTTGAACAAAGATTAAGGCTAGAAACAAGGGTCTTAGAAAATCAATTTGGCTTTATACCTGGGAGATCTACTACAGAAGCTATATATCTTTTAAGAAGATTAATGGAAAAGTTTAGGGAAAAGAATAGGGACTTGCATATGGTATTTATTGACTTAGAGAAAGCATATAATAGGGTACCTAAGGAGTTCTATGGTGGGTTCTAGAAAAAATGGTGTATGTAATAGGTATACTGATGTCATGATATGTACAATGGAGTAATGACAAGTGTAAGGACTATAGGAGGAGAGACTAGAGCATTTCCAATCACAATAAGTGTACATCAAGGATCTACTTTGAGTCCTCATCTTTTTGCTTTAGTGATAAATCAATTGATTAGGAATATCCAAAATGAGGTTCCATGGCATACATTATTTGCAAATGATATTGTATTAATTGATGAAACTAGAGGTAGAGTAGATTCTAGTTTGGAATTATGGAGAGAAGTTTATTATCTAGAGGCTTTAGGATAAATATAAATAAGACAAAATATATAAAATGTAATTTCAATAATAATAGGAGGAATATTAGAAACAAAATTAAAGTTGACGATGAAGAAATAAATAGCACTAGTAGATTTTGATACCTTGGATCTATCATGCATGCTAAAGAAGAAATTGAAGAGGATATAATGCATAAAGTTAAAGCAAGTTGGGTAAAATAGAGAAGTGCTTCAAGTGTGCTTTGTGATCGTTAAATACTCTTAAAATTAAAAAGGAAGTATTATAGGACAACTATAAGGCCAATTATGCTATATGGATCACAATGTTAGGTGCTAAGAAACAACATACCCAAAAAGTAAAAGTTGCCAAGATGAGAATGCTTAGATGGATGAGTGGTATAAAATTGAAAGATAAAATTAAGAAATGAACATATTTGCGGTAAGTTAGACGTAGATCCTATAGAAGAAGATAAGGAAGGGACGACTTACATGGTTTGAGCACTTGCAACATAGGCCACATAATGCGCCAGTGAGGAAGAATGAGTTAGTTATGGTAAGGGATGGTAGAAGGGGTAGGGGTAGATCTAAAATAACTTGGAATGAGATAATGAGTAAGGATTTAGTAGCCTTGAATTAGTCGAAAGAAATTATCCATGATCGCATAAATTGGCAAAAAATGATTCATATAGTCGAACCCACCTAATAAGACTTAAGGCTTGGTTTTGGTGTTGTTGTTATAGCTACATTGCCTACAAAGGTGTTATAATAAGAATTGCGCTGCTTCACATGTTTACCACTTGACTTGTGATTGCCTTCACATTTGCTTACTGCTTCCACTTACTTTGTATTCAATGGTTATGAATTTGTTCTTGTGGTGAACTCGCACTTTACTTACCTAGTTAAGCTTCTATGCTACAATAGTGCCACATAGACCTTTGCATGGTATGAAGTGTTTGGCCTATGACAAGAAGGCATACCACCCAAGTGAGAACAGATCCAAAGGAGGGCATCAGTCGCAAAACCATTGAGGTCAGATGCAATACTAGAAAATATCAAATTGTTAAAAAAAATGCATTAATCGAAACCCTGAAAATTCAAATCAAAACTCTGGCAGGCCCAAGGCCTAATACTATTAAAATGATATACCTATGCAAATTTTCCAATTAAAATTCGTGTTAAGAGTAATAAAAACCAGAGGAGTGGAATATGACGTACTTGTAACGCTTGTATGCTAAATTTCTAAAAGCTGCACGAGCTTCAGCTGGCTCAAGGAAAACAGCCTGCAATTTTACAAGACAAAACAATAACTAATAATATTAAAACAAATTAAACAATCAGATATCATCAAGGCAACCAGTGGCACCTATTAATAAGATAAATCTTTTTCTATCTTAATAAAAATGCTTAAGGTAGTAAAAATAAGCCCAGAAAATATATCTGTTCTCAAAAAGAAATAAACAGAAAAAGGAGAACCGAACAGCAAGATAAATAAACCCTTCACAGAATTAATCTATACTAAGGCCCCATTTCTTTTGCAGAAAATATTGCCTGCACAGGATGTTTTGCCAGACAATTTTGTTATTTTCTTTTTCTTTATTCCCTTTCTGCTGGGTTTTGCGGGTGGGGGAGGGGGTGTGGGATAACTGCAGCTAAGTTCCAGTTTTCTACATTTTGAACCATTATGAAGCCCCAGAATGACAGGCACAGAAAGACCAGACAATTTGTTACACCCCAATATGCTCTTTGACTCAAGATCCAATGGCCACATAGAGCCTTATGGCAGCATTCATGAAGGCTGATATCTATCAAAATCATTTCAACTATATTAGAACTCAGGATCGAAAGGAGCACCAACTTCAAGCTCATGATCATTTCATGAAAATAATTTGCAGTTTTAGTTTGACAATCTTAAATTCCAGTTAGTAGGAGGATCTTTAACTTCAAACATACACTAACGTCAGGAAGATAAACGATGTTTAGCCCAAGAAGAAGGAATTTAAAATAGAAAGTTGTGAATAATGATCAATCTGAGCTAAAATCAACTGCTGCACATTTGCATTTCAACAAAAATCAACCAAAAGAATGGAAAAGTGATGCATACCAACGCCAATGCTTTTGTTGAAGGGAGAATAATTTTGTCCAAACTTCCAAAGTTCCCAAACATTTTAGCTAATTCACCTTCAGATGAACCATAAGGCAAGTTCTTCACTAATAGAATGTGGTTGCTTCTTTTCATACCATCAGTTTTTCCAGCGGCAAATTTTTCTAACGAGCCCACATTTACTCCAGCATTTACAAGAGCATTTTTTGTTTCTGCAATTACTTGAGTTTCTCCCAAAGCAATTCGCACAGCAAGATCATCAGCCTCTCGGTCAAGTAAGTCACTTTTACTTACACCATGTTTCCTAGCAATATTTTCAACAACCTATTGACATAGAAGCAGCAGAAATGAGGGCCAAATTTCAAAACATGCCTTAAACAGACAGAAATACTCGCAAAGAGCACTTTGTAGCTGCCACTACCAGACAAAACATGGAACACAAAATATCAAGGAAAGGCTCCTAGAGGTGATCAGGCAAGTTCTCATGATGTTCTACAAATGTGATAATCCCGATATTTTATAGCTAAAACAAGCAGTGAACCCAAAAAATGCCTCTCTACTAATCTACTTATAATGAAAATAAATGTTAGACTTACAACAGACACTACATCATAAAAAAACCAGGATGCAGTCAATGATGAAGGTAAGCAGGTTGTTATAGTGGATCACCAGAGGGACAAATGTAAGCAGAACTATGGTACGCCACAGTACAAATATGAGTGCCACATCTTCACCCCATCACCCAATAAAGAAAATTGGACAGAAAGCATGCATATATGCAACAGAGACAAAGGCAAGATGGTGGGATTGGGGGTCTTCAACTTCAAATATTAAAAAGTTTGAACCAACTCCCTATGGCTCAATTACTTAACTCCATATACAAGAAACATAAAGCCCGCTTAGTTAAGGATTATAACGAGTTACATATTGTTGTGTTTTGAAAATGTAAAAAAAAGATTTACGTATTTTTTCTTTTACTCAAAAGTGCATTTGCTTTGCTGTTCTCGAAATTGTTCTCAAAAATGAAAAAAGTGGAATTACATTTGGTTGAACATTGATCCAAGTGACAATTTGTTAACAATAATATAATAACAGTAATAACAATCATCATTATTACTATTATTATTTAAGAAATGGGTTACCCATGTCCTCATTGTATCCAGAAAACTATATCTGAAAACATAGAGAACAGCTTTAAAAGGTTTCTTGAAAACCTGCATTTTTTAGGGTAATTTTTTGACACATTTACCAAAATGATTTATAGAAAACACTTGACCAAACACAAAAAATTTTGTGATCTATCTATGTCCCGCATTTCCGAGATACAGAAAATTGAATCCAAAATCTTAACCAAACAGACCCTAAAATTTATTCTTCTTTGCTCTTTGCCATCTATTTCCTCAATTGTTAATATTTTAATATTTTTGGGAAACGGCTTTTTACTTTTCCGTACTCTTATGCTATTTGCTCCTCCTTTAACTGTATCATGGATTTTCAGCTGCCCTTCCTTTCTGGAAGCCAAAAGGACAAATATTAATAACCATATGGTCCAAAACATAATGAAGGACAAATTTTCATACGCTGATCGTATAAAACTTTCATGCTTTCAACACTCCTATTCTTATTTGAATTGCATTTTCCTAGTATTGGTACTACATTGGCTGCAGAATACAAGAAAACCATTCTTTTGGCCATGGTTTACACCATTAGACACCATCACCATTTGTCCTACATCATGGTAATGAGAAAATGATAGACATATTTTGACTAGCCAAGATGGAAGGAGTAGCTTTTGATTTTAACTATCAATTTTCTCCTATTGCAACACCAATTCCTCACATGCAAAGCAATATTTAAGAAGAAGGTTCATCTATTTTTCTAATTTGATATGAAATAAGAAAATGTACCACCTAGTGCACAAGGATCCATTGCAAGTCGGGCTGTGGGAGGACGTGTTGTATGCAGTCTTACCTCCACCACACTTGGATAGATAATTTGACCTTTCAAATTTGGTTGTAACACCCTTATCCTTGGGTGAAGGCTCACCCTCGTAAGAAAATATGCCATCCATACAAATGCAGGACCAATTTTATACTCTATACTTTTTTAGATAATTATAGCCAACACTCTTCATTTTGAAGATTATAGAACATACACAATATAGCAAGAAAATCAATACAAATATGACAAACCAAACAAAATCCACCTTACGCAAAAAATTAACCATACGAACATGTTCCTGCCATCAAGAATATTGCCAACAGTTGACAAACCAAATAAAATCCACCCTATCCAAACAATTAACCGTAAGAAAAACATATTACTACTGTCAAGAAAATTGCCAACAGTACCAAACACCTTGAACTTGTTAGAAACGTATTCCTACGTAAAGAAAATTGCCAGTAGTCATTGTAGGGCGCCAGTGAGGAAGAGTGAGTTAGATACTGTGGGGGACAATAGAAGGAGTAGGAGTAGACCTAAAATAACTTAGAATGATATAGTGAGTAAGGATTTAGTAGTCCTGAATCTGTCAAAAAAAATGGTTCATGATCACATAAATTGGTGAAAAATGATTCATATGGCCAACCCCACTTAGTGGGACTTAAGGCTTGGTTTTGTTGTTGTTGTTGTACTGATTTATCACAAAAGAAAAATTACTTCTCATATTGCTCTGGAATGTGTATAGGGGGAACAATTAATCATTATTAGAAGCAAAGAAGATTATATATTATCATTACTGACTTAATACGTACTGTATCAGGGCGCATAAATAAGCTGTTCCATGCTCTTGTATCTCCACTAGCTTCAGATGCTTTCCTCTCTTCCTCCCTTTTTTGCCTAAAAGTTTTTGATGATTGGATTACAGAAGTATTGGCCCTGTAGCATGAACAAAAACAAATAAAAATTTATCATCACATTAGTTGGAGCTATGAAACCATGTAAAAAAATAATACTTGGAAGGCAAAGGGCAGTAATAAAATTTTAGTCCTACTTACTCTTGTTTCTCAGAAGAGCCTTTTTGCTTTGCTGGCATAATATGCAATAATCTGCCTTGAAAAATTGTATTGTCTAATTCTTCCAATGCCCTGATTAAAAACCAAATGAACTTTAATTTTCATAAAGAGCATTTTCAAGAAAATCAGTCATAAAATCACAACACCCAAGACATGCTTTAGCAGCATCATACATTCCAGAAGGCAATAATGTACATTCTATTTAGGAGGAAAGAAAAGTGAATGGTAAGTCTTTCATTTGTCCATGATATGGTGAAGAACTGAGGAAGGAAAGCATAACAAAAGCAATTCTCCCTCTCAAAATAAATTCCTCCAAAAGCAGGAGTAAAATTGAAGGAAAGCAATTTGCACATTAATCTGGTTGATTAAAATTACTGCTATAACCTTTTAATATGTTCTTACCTTCTATTTTCCTGCAATCAAACAAAAATAAAATGGAAAGGGCACTTTCCTTCCTTCCCTTTCCCCCATTGCACTTCTTCCTTCCCCTCCCTTTCCTTTCCTTCCCTTACTACCAAGTTACCAACGTAACATTAGAAACATAAGGCAAAGAAGATTCAGGGGAAAAAAGGAAGGAATCCTACCTACATTCTGCCATGCTGTGAAAACTATAGGGTTCAAGGAAAAATAAAATATTCAAATGTAACTCCTCTACATTAGTTCACAATTTTGTTAAAACAGAAGAAGAATAAGAAGAAGAGGTTGTGAATAGATAGTGCCTAGGTGAGAAACCTAGCTCATTTCAAATCAGATATAAAGAGAGCTCAAGGCAAGTAGTCAATCCATGGTAAACAACAGATTGAGCATGTAAATATTTTACATTAAAGGCCTCAATTCAAAGCAGGTCTCAAGGTGCAAATTTGGAATTCATGACACAAAAAGTTCATCCCACATGTTACTAAAATGGCTCCATATCAAAAGTACTCATTTATATTTTAAGCCAAAAAAAAGGCACCTTGCTGCAGCTTCTGGAAGAGTGTAAAGAACATATGCAATTCCTTTGGATCGTTTAGTCTCTTTATCAACAACAAGATGGGCCTGTGAAACATCGCCAAATTTGCTAAAGAGCTCTTCCAGCTCATCCTCCCTAAATTACATTTAAAGAAAATTGTAAAAGCAATCAGAAACGGTTAAAAGCAAAAAAACAAGTTTTTAAAACTAATGAGCCATATTACTAGGGAAACTCAACAGTATTCCTCTTATATGTCGGCAGAAAACACAAAGCAGAATACCACTTAAATTAGGAGAAAAATGATTACGTGGCAGTATATGGCAGGTTGCGAATGAAAAGACGCCCAGTTTCAAGAACATCTTTCTGGACTTCGCTAGATGATGGGCTTCCTGAGTCTATCACTTCACCACTAAATTTTCCATCCATCTCAACCATCTTGTCGGGGAAATCTTTTATATCACGCTTTGAATCTACTTTCTGCTCTATCTCAAGGCTTTCCTTCAAAGTTTCGTCATCGTCATCATCGTTGTTGTCATCGTCGTCATCGTTGTTGTCATCATCGTCCACCTCAGAGTCATCGACATTATTATTATCCTCATTATGATCATCCTCCCCACTACTCTCAGAGTCTGACCACTCTTTCTTCACTCTACTCTTGAAGTAATCCATATCTGAGATGACATCATCATGAGCAAGATTGCGTGACACTTGAGCCCCGCGATTATCGTCTAATACATTTTCATTTTCATCAATTTCATTTGAATCAGCCTTCAGAGGAGCTGGTTCTTCCCTTACAATCTTTGATTGAGTTTTCTGCTGATCAAGAGGGGGAGGTACTAATGTATCATCATTTGCCCAAAATTTTGTCTTGCTCCTTGGCTGCATAACCTGAAGAAACTCTTGAAGTCGAGGATCATCATTCTCGTTGCCCTTTTTAAGACTCATTTTCTCGCCTTTGGAGGCTGCCCGGCTTGAACTTTTGCCACTATCGATGTTCTTCCCCTCTTCAATCAACTTCCCTTCTTTCTTCAAGGAATGCCGACTCCACGGACGAGGAATATTCGGATCCCCAATTTTGCGAGCAATCTGCAAGAAAGCAATAGAATTTACAAGTTCCTAGTTTCAAGCTAAAGCCATAGTCTTGCTCTTGCATGCACATTTATGGACATCACTGTGTGCTATCCACTATTGATATTTTACTGCCTTCTAGAGAACATATTTTCCACTGGTCCCCAATTTGATCTCAAAAGTCATTATCTCTCTTCATCTGTAGTTATCAGCTTTAATATACAACAAAAATAAGCCAATGGAATTATTAACCCTCAAATAACCAGCTAAACACATTGCCCCTGGGAATATCTACAAATGTGAGCTTCACTGGGAGTGCAGAAGTGCAGGTACAATCGATATTACAAGGAATCAAAATGTAAGCAAGTGGGTAAACTTCTCGTTAAAAACTAAATCATTATCTTCAGTTCACGTTCATGTCATCGTCTATTGGGCTCTCGGTACAATCTAAGAAGATACTGCAACATAGTGTTTCCCATCCACTTACAATCAATAATAATAATAATAATAATAATAATAAGAGAAATTACACAGAAAAATGATTTATTTCTTTATTTGTGAAATCAAACTGCACACCTCACAAGTAAGTCTGCAAGTATCGAGATAAGACTTGTTGAAGAATTTGAGAGCCTCTTCAGCTTCATGCTCAGTGCGGAACCCAATAAAGGCAAATTGTCTGCTTTTCCCATCTCTGAAACAAGCCCACAAATTTAAAAGCACAGGCTGATAACCCCAAAAAAAAAAAATGAAAAACCTTCATAATTACAACTAAGAGCCATATTTTCAGAAGAAAGCAGTATGATTACTTGGTGCGCATGAGCTTGACATCTGTTATTTCTCCTTTCCGAGAAAAAACTTCCCGGAGACGATCCTCCGCCACATACTTCGGCAAATTCTTCACGCAAATACGAGACCTTCATTCATGCAAAAAATAAACAAACATACACATAAAATTGCTCATACAAAACAAACAAAACAAAACAAAACAAAAAAACCCGCTGTTCAGCTGCCCTAAAAAAAAAAAAAAAACAATTTGCTAAATGTTATCCTTCTAAGCCGTTTTAGCTCCCAATTAACGGAGAACTTGCTGAATCAATATCTCAATTACTACAAGCCTAAAAAAAACAGAGAGTTCAATTAAATTTCTTCCCAACAGTTTCTCGCCAAACAAACAAATCCATTTTCAAACTTTCCCCCAAAAGAAATAAGAAAATAAGAAAACAGAACAAAATAGGAGACAGAAACTCACATTTTTGCCCTGCTCAGAAAGGATATGCGCCGAAAATGCTTGGGGCTTGGAGAGTTTCACGTACGCTTCTCTGTGCGCTACTGTGCAATCGTGATTTGGGTGTGTGGGGATGCTGAGCGAGCAGGCCTGTACGGTGTGTTCCGACGAGGGTTTAGCCGTTTCCGATGCAAGCGAGGGGTTTGGACGGGTTCATTCGGGTCAAAAACCGGGTGGGTAGTAATGGGTTGTGACCCGTATTTGATCCAAGGTGAAAAAAGACCTAACAAGATGATTATTGATTAGAGACGCTATCTTACAACTCTATATTTAGTAAAAGTAATTCGGGAGGAAGATCTAGGATTTTTTTTTTTTTTAATAAAGTCATACTACCCTTAGAGATTATTTGAAACTACTTATATAAAAAATATTTTTTAAAAAAATATCTAAAAAATATTTATTTAAAAATTTTTTTTTATTTATTTAGTATAAGTATTTTCTCAATTAAATACTTATTATTTAAAAAAATATACCTTTTCAAAAATTATATATTTTTATAAAAAATTTAAAATTACTTTTTGAAATAAGTATTTATCAAAGTGTAAATCAAACGCTCCTTATTGACAAAAATACTTAACTTTTGGAACTTCTTAAAAGTTAAGTAATTATTATGAGAAGTATTTAAATTGAACACTTGTATCGATAAATAGAGTTTGATTCACATTTAAATAAGTACTTTTTTATATGAATATTTTTTTCCAAACAAAAAACATATTTTTCTATTATTAGTTCAAAATTATCATAAATCTCTCACTATGTAATTGGTCTGAGATAAGTGAATCCATCTCAACACCAATTTATTATTGTTAAAAAAGGCAACCCTGATTAACGAGACTTGGGGGCGAAGGACGTCGATCCGTAGGTTTGGTATAGTACCAGGGGATCCGAATGGCTCGTTGGTGGTTGGAGTTCCTATGTAATAAAAAAAAAAAAAGGCAACCCTAGTGCATGCCTCCAATCACTTGCTAATCATAACCCAATATGTGTTATTCCACCTAATCATTGATATGTGTTGGCATCATCCATATCACACTCTTACCGTTCTTATGTTAATACTCAAACTAGTCAAACTTCACTAGACAGTCACAAACAACAACAACAACAATTACTATGGTAGACACCCCAATTTTAACCAGGTCGCCCTAAGAAAGCCCAGTATGATAAAACTTATCTTAAATTCGATTAAACCCTAGTGTTTAGAGTCCTGGTTATGTTCAAATAAGTCTTCTTCAAAATTTGAGTCTCTCTTTTAGGTTAGATGAAATAGGTCATGTGCTTCCAAAAATCGAGTCCTTTTGGCTTTAATTTTAAAAGTTGAAAAAATTCCTAAATCTTGAAATTGAGTCTCTTAAATCTTAAATTCGAGTCTTAGTGCGTAAACAGAGTCCTTTTGAAAACTGAGTCTTTAAAATTCAAGTTTTAAATCATAAATAGGGTCTCCTTCATTCCTTTAAGTGTTTTAATTTTTAATTTGAGTCTTGATACCGTTTAGTTGAGTCCCGTATTTTCAAAAATTAAGTCCTTTCTACACTTGATTTTAGAATATGATTATGTTTTTAATTTCAAATTTGAGTCTTGTTGAGTCCTTTTTAATTGTAATTTTCAAAATTCAAAACCTTTGGTCGAATTTCAAAAATGAGGATAGGGGTTTCTTAATCTTTAATTTTAGTCTTAAAATCTTGAGTTAAGTCCTTCAAAATTTTAAGTCAAAAGTTTTAAATTGAGTTTTTCAAGAGTTTTCAAATAGTCTTTTAGTTGCCAAATTGAGTCTGTTAATTTTAAAAATCAGGTATGTTTGTTAGATCTTAAGGTCATATTTTATTACCATATGCTTTTTGGGCAAAATAAGTCAACTAAAATTTTGATTCTTGGTCAAAATCAAAGGATGTAGAAACGCTAGAAGGTACGTGTGCACGTGTGAAGCACAAGCGCACAAGCAAGCATACAAGGGAGAAATTACTTACAGAAAAAGAAAAGTTGTGTAACACCCCGACCCTTTATACGAACCCAAAGTGATACTACACATACGTTATATCTGTATCTGATAAACATACATGAACAACCAGCCCTAAATAGGGACAAATGAGTGTATCTCATACATATATGTATTCATGCACAGCGGAAAACATAAACATTCTTGCGGGATTCTATTAGACATATACCAGAGTTCTATCTATATTCTTTAGTACATAAGATTCATGCTTAAAACATAAACTGTATTACATCCCCATACATTCAACCAGGCTAACGACCCAGTATTGATACAAAAACTTACGTCTACTAACAAGACTCTACGCGTCAAAGTCCCTCTAGAAGACTAGGACTGACGTCCTGTAAGACCTGAAACAAAGGTTGTAAGATTGGGGTGAGACACTTCTCAATAAGGTGGAAGATGTACATCAGCACGTGACTACATGAGTTTATTTCAATTAGAAACAGCTGAACATATCACATTCACAATACTGTACTATAAGAGATATGTAAACATAATTCAGCATCATTACAAGCGAGAGTTCTCGAGGTTAGGGTAGGGTATAGGCCTATATATTGTACGATCCCTCCACATGGTACTCAACCCTGTGACTTTGCCTATTTTAATTTTTAAATAATGTATATGAAAATTTAGGACACTGACCAACTTTGGAACTCCATAAATATGTCTAATTACCCCGTGGCATGGGTTGTGCACTAATAAACTCTGATAGGGCCCTGTTTGTGTAGGCATTGTCAGGCATCACATATATAGTCCGACTGCCCCACCTGGTCCATTATTTCACTAGTGGCTCCACACTCCTGCAAGTCGACTAACTCGATACCCACATTGATTCACATGTGTGGTTGCACTGTACCTCCAATAGCAACGGAACCGCGCCTCAAGCTATTTAAAGGTTCATATAATCTAGAGTGTCTTTCAACTCATTTAGAGTGTCTTTCAATTCCTTTAGTAACAAGTTGTGGTCCCAATTTATCATACATATAATTTATAATGAAAACATAATAACCTGTGCAATTCGAGTAATTTCACAATCATAATCATGCATTCTTTCTTTCTTTTAGACTGTGGTGTTAACTGGCACAAGCACTCTCGGTTCAACCCTTTTTACATATAAAGCTTGGTGATTAACCAGTACCTATTTTCAACATTTTCAAATAACACAATGGAACTTCATTTCTCATAGTTTATTTACAAGTATAACAGTTCAATATATTCCACTTCACATCATATGCCACGCTTGTTTCGTCAAAATTCGCTATATATAGTGTATAACTCAAAAAATACCATTTGGACTGCAAACATGGGTATCAAGCAGCTCTTACTTTAGGTTTAAAACAAATAAAGTAGTTTTGGAAAGTTTGGATGTAATAACCCAAGAAAAAAAAATGAATAATAGTTAGTATTAAAAAAGAAAGTGTTTCTCTGTTAGGATCCTTGATTCTATGTTTGATGCCTAAGAAAGACCTTGTCTAAGCGAGTGCTCAAAGACCATTGCGGCTCAATCGCTCCCTAGAGGTCAGCCTGGTCAAAATGGAATTTCATAGGATAAAACAGGGTAGACACTGTTTATATAAGTAAATAAGTACATAAAATAATGTTCTGACTGATATAATTTGTAAAGATATATGATAAAATAATAATAATATAGGTATTTTCTGCAGGGCCCACATGAGTCCCGAAGCCGTGTGGAGGTTTACACGAGTCTCGAAGTTGTGTAAGGCTCATAAAATCGTATGAGGATTATTGGAGTTACGTAGGATTCGTCTGGGTCTCAAAGTGGTGTGGGGCCCACAAGACCATGTCCGGCCCACATGAGTTTTCAAAATTCAAATTTAATTCTTATTCAAAAATAAATAATAAAATAAATAAATACTAAAAATGGTTCAAAATTAATAATAATGATAATAATGATTAAGAAAAATAATAAAATAATAAAATAATTAATTAACTAATTGATTAATTAATTAGGTAAGTGATTAATTAAAAATTTATTTAATAGGAATGGTGGCAAGCACTCCCACATGGCCTCCATCCCCATCCCATACTCAACCCATACCTTGCCCATCCCTTGCCCATTCTTTGATTTTTAAAAATTATAATTTCACCATCTCCCCACATTTTTATAAATTTCATTTCTTCCCCAAAATTTTCCCATAAATAGGGAGCTCTCAACTTTCATTTTTCACAACAATTTTCCAAGGAAGAGAAGAATTAGTGAGTGAAAGAAATTGTAGTGGAGAGAGAATTTTTGAGTAAGTTCTCAATCACCCACTCTTTCCGATCTCATTTATTAGAGATAGTTACAGTGTTCGTAAGGAAAAAGGTAAGTAAATTTTGATTATGTTAGTTTTTTTTTTTATTTAAAATTCATAACCGAGTTTATTTTATAAGTAAATTTCAATTATGTTAATTAGTTTCACAAAATTTTCATGAGTTTATTTTTACGCATATTTAATTATATCAGTTCTATCTTTAATATACTTGCATCTATTTTTGGGTTAAGAAATGTTATAATCCTCTCGAGTAAATTTTCAGCATTTCTTTCTATTCAAAAATAAAATTATATATATTTTTAACACAAAAATTGTGTGACATGAGTTTATTTCTACGTTACATTTTTTATGAAAATATGAATAAAGATGAGATTTTCACGATATTATATTAAATTGCATAAATTATAATAAGATGATTTTAAAACCCCTTATGGCAACAAAAGTTCAAAGTTACAGATGTTCGGTACCGCAACTTAAAGTTTATACGGATCAGAGTACACCCACACTGTTTACAGAGTGGTTATTTATGTTAGTGGATTTCTCCTGAGTGCACACCTGGTTCCGGATCAGGACTTAATAAGGAAAATCTCACTTAAAGTTTACGTATGTTGATTTAGTTTGGTCGGCCAACCAGCTAAGTTCAGTCTTCGGACCGCACAACTCAGTCATGGGAGTAAACATGACTTACGGCAAATAGGCCTAAGGATGGTTTTTACAATATATGTTTATACATATTTAATTACGTGTACAAAGTTACTGATGATTTGAAGGAAAAGTATAAGTTTACATGAAAATGATCATTTTTGTGCTCAAATGACGATCTAAAGAAAACGTATAAGGAAATGTATATGTATATTTATCATTAAATATTTATACAGTTTTAAATTTAAAAGTTTAATTTAACAGTTATAGTATATGATTATAAAATTTACTGTTATAGTTGATGGTAAAAGTTTTATGTATAAATTTTTTAAAATTATATTTATTCTAGAGACAGTTTTGAAGTTATAATGTTAAATATTGTTTTACGAAATTTTTAAAAAAGCTTATTTTTGCAACACACTAATAATAATCTTATTTACTTACTGAGCGTTGTCTCACTCCAATCATATTTTTATTTCAAATAACTCTGAAGAGCATATTGAAAATCAGGCTTAGCAACTATGCGGGTGGGGATAGAAAAATAAAGATTGTTTAGAAATATTAGTATGATGCCAGATATTTATGCTTATGTAATTTTTCTTCTTTTGAAATAAATAATTGTAATATGGATAATTAGTGCTCTGGTTTAATAATAATTGAGTTTATTTGCTTCCGTTGTAAATCAATGGTAAAAAGTTAATATCCCAGGTCCCTTGGGGTTGGGGTGTTACATTGGAGTTCATATGTCAAAGCCTCATTTTTGCAAAAAAATCGTAAAATCGTACGAAACAACATTTATACCCGGAAAAACTTTACAAATAAGCAGTCAAAACATACATAAAGACATAATCTAATTTTCTGGCAGTTTAGTTTTCTAAAAATACTGATGTAAACAAATCCCCTTACCTTAATTCTAAAAATCGAAACACAAACGAATCGATCCAAAACAACGACACGGGATTCCCGAAACCTAAAAACCGAAGAACAATACTTCACTATAATCTCAACTACTACATATCTACCAAATCAAAAACGAAATCAGATCCTTACCTCGATTTTAGGAAAAAATCGAGAAATCCTCAGATCGAAAATCCAATCTGCTATAACTGTAGAGATTCTCCTCCTAATCCACGTAGTGATGTCAGATTGTTGATTCCTGCAACAGACGGCACGAAATCCTAGATAGAGAGAGAGGGGGGGCTGGTTCGTGTTCTAGAAAGAGAGAGAGAGAATGGAAATAACTTAGCATGAAAGCAATGAATATTCTATTTATAACTAGGTTGACCCAGCCAGCCTCGTCAACGAGTTGAAGTTCTCGTCAACGAGCAGAAGAAGGTCGCTTGTGGTCGAGAAAGTGACCTCATTGACGAGCCTGAGATTTCAGAATCTCTGAAAATCCCTCGATATCTTCTCATCGACGAGCCCCTGCGTCCTATCACCGAGCCACATAAGAGACTTTGTCAACGAGAAATGGAGCCTCGTCAACGAGCTCCGCTGTTTTATCATTTTAAATTTCCCTTATATTTTCTTTATTTATTTTTCAGATTTGGGTCCCTGCAAGTTGTACAAAACCAGTTACAGTACAATGGGGTGAGGGTACATCAGTATACATGTAAGGTACAAAGAAATGGAAAGTTGTACAAATTATAATTGCAGGGGTAAGTTGCACGGGGGTACATACAAAGTATACAAAAATAAAGTACCAAGCATAGGGAAATGAAAATGAAATACTGGTACAAACAGGAGTTGCAGGGTGAAACAACTTGAGGGTACATCACAATATAGCAAAAAGAAAAATACAAAAATAAAAAATAAAATTACAGGGGGAAAGATGCCATGCCCTCCTTTCCCTAGCCACCACCTGGATCACCAGGTTCACCTACACACAGGAAGCACAAAATCAGTTATCTGGAATTCAAAATAATAAGAAATGAAATGCAAAAATCATATGTACTAGTTGTTAAAGGGAATTATTCCCTGCTGGGTGGAGGGGAATTCTGTTAGAGGATATCAGAATTGGAGCCAAGAGGTCCCCCAGTTGCTTATAAATAGGGTAACCCCGCACTGTAGCACACACAGAGGAAAGCATAAAAATACTCTGCAAGAATTAAGAGGGAAAGAAAGTAGAAAGAGAGATAGGGAGGTTCTGTAGAGTTTAAGAAATAAAATAAAAAAGAATGGGGGCAAGTTCTGCCAGATTGGGAGTAAAAATGACTGAGGTCTAGAGAAACGCACTCAGAATAGACACACTCATAACAAATCATCAAACAGATACAAAAGAAGGAAAGAAGACTGGAGGAGGAAAAGAGAAGGGTAACTATCCTAAACCTTATGTTTCTAAATTGATTCAATTCATGTCATTGAGAGCATATGCAGGTGCCTCCTCTCGGGTTGAGGTTCATGTCTTAACCTAAATTGTTGAACTCAGACGAGGAGCCCCACAGACCCGAATCCAATATCCCATGAGTTCGAGTTGGGCCGGTGATACCCAATAGACCCAATTCTTGACCCGAACTTGACTTCAAGTTCAAATTTGCTTAACCCTAGGTCTGTTAATCATTTTCAATTGGACCCCAACCCAAATTCTCTTTTGTGACGCCCTGATTTTTTTTCATACCATATTTTTTTCACAATAAACAATAATAAACGAGTATCTACCACATCACAAACTCTGATACCATATTAACATAACCCGGCCCAAAGTGGTGTACCGAGTATTCAGTCTATTTCATACAACCATACCTAAAAGTGGAAGTTAATATTAACATACCATTCCGAATACAAATACCAAAGTACTATATATCTATCATACACATATACATCTTTACAACTCCACAAAACATCCCAGTAGATTTCACATAACTCATTTTCCAACTCAAACACTTACCTTGTCTATCAGGGTACCGGGTCCCTTTTTATCTCGAAGCTCTATCTACTGGTATGTCACGATTCCTTGAAAAATTTAGATATTTGGGTGAGACACCTCTTAGTAAGTCGGAATAAATTATTTACAGTGTATAACACATGAGTTCAATTACATCATATTACATTCCATTTTAATAAATATACTAGCTGGAAAAATATATATAGATATGTACTCATAATCATATATGTATGTAAAGCATAGTTTCATAAGCTTTCATATCATTTTCATAATCATATACGTATACTTTCATTTCTCATTTCTTATTTGTATACTTTCACATATCATGTCATATACATACTCTTTCTTTCTCATATCATGTACGTACTTATTCATTCTCATACTACTTACATACTTTCTCATTCCTTATAATCATATTCATATTTATATTATTTCATTTCCCATATTCATTTTCACATTTTCTAGCCTGTGGATGTCCACCAGCAATAGCACATCATGTCTGTAACCCATGGTTGTGCATCTCATATCGATTCACATTCTTTCATTTCTTATATTCATATTCACATTTTCCAACCCATGGGTGTGACGATCCAATATTAAATACCATTATTATATATATATATATATAATAATGGTATTTAAATAATAAAGAGGGAGGGAAATTCAAACAGCAGCAGAAGGAGGCAGCCGACTTCGTCGACGACATTGCACTTTGGGAGTAATAACTGAGGAAATTTATTAGGTCCTCGTAAACGAATACAGGGGATTCGTCGACGAGGATACAAGAGGGCCTCGTTGATGAAGACAAGTTTCGTCGACGAGAAGATATCGAGAGAGGATTTTTGAGGAAGCCTGAAATTTTTCGATGAAGGTGCAGGTTTGTCGACGAACTTTCTACAGGACTCGTCGACGAATCCGACCCTATAAATAGAAAAAATCTAGATTTAAACGAAAAAAATTAAGAAAAAAAATCACTCCCTCTCTCTCCTTTCGGTTTCTCTCTCCTCACTCTTCCATTTTGGCTTCGTCACTCGCCAGATTGACGATCTGAGGCCACCACGATGCTCCTGTGGAAGTTCTCTCCAAATCTACTAGAGCAGCTCGTTGGTGGAAGCGAGTTGAAATTCATCCTTGAGTTGAGGTAAGACTTTTTATGCCAAATTTGGTCTTACTGTAGTTATAGGAAATGGTATTCACGTGAAAATACCGAAGTTTAGTTTTGCGAGTTATTGTTTTCAGGGAATTGAACGGGGAACCCTATGAGTGCAGGACCGAAAATTTTAGGGGGTTTCTTTCAGTGTCAGGTAAGAGAATAAACTAAAACAATTATTTTTCATGCAAATTATTATTATTTATCAGTAAATTTATTTTCAGGAAAGCATGTATTATATCTGTATATTATAAAGAAAAATGCACATTTGAAAAAATACTGCTATTATGTTGAAATGTATATATATATATGTATGAGATGCCAGAAATTATGATTTTAGAATATAAAGTATGATTTTATACAACAAATGTGTGGCATGAATATTACTTTACGTGATAAGTATTATGATATGACTATGTTATGAATGAAGCATGTTTTCAGGAATATGAAATAATACAGTACAAAATGATGTTGAAAATACATGATAATTGATTTATTATTCAGAATGATATATATGAGATATTCAGCGCAAGGCTGTGATTGATAGCCGGCGCGAGGCTGTGTTTTACGTATGATTTCAGCGCGAGGTCGTATTTATGAAACGTTCGGCGCGATGCCGTATTTATGAAATTATAGAAATGATATCGATCTATTTATGTTAAATATTATATTATCATGTATTATATGTTATCAGAACCTGGATGTTAGTTTAGTTCAGTTTCAGGAGCATGGTATCGTACCTTATAGATCAGATATCTATGATCAGATTGGTACTAACCACCCAACGAGGGGGTGGGAGATGGACAGTCGATGTGGCTTTCAGTGTAGAGTGTAGACGTCCACCTGGCAGTTCGGACCAAGGTGTGGCGGGCCCATCGTACTTACATACATTTTTGAATCGACAGTGGTCAGCCAGCCATTGTCAGGTCCTGCCTTTGGCTGCATAACCCGTCATGGGGGTTAATATATGACATCAGCAATCTATTCATCCTGAGTATGTTTTTCAGTATTATTAGCTATAACATATAGTTATGATTAGTATTGTCGCGACATCCCAGGAGTGTGTGTGCCCCGAGCGATGAAATGAAAATCAATTTTAATTTTCAAGGAAAGATATAGAATGTTGTAGTCGCCACTAACCTTTTAGTGTGGTTAGAACACATGATTACTACCCCGTTAGGGGTAGAATGGGTCTACGTTACCAGAGTTGGGGTTGGGAGTTCGGTTACGCGAGGGGAAGGTACTAGCACCTTCTACGCGCCCATTCTTACGAACGATACCTAATTAATTTGAAATTATCCCTAAGTCAATCTAGTAAGTCTTTTAAAATTACTTCTCTAGTAAATTTACTAATACACGTGCAAAGTGGATAAACAAATAAATAAATAAGTAAATGAATAATACAAAAATATATATAAAATATAAATATTTACATATTCCCTCATAACCAAAGGTACGTAAAGTTCGAAGGCTTATACCCCAGCATTAAAATCATAGGGATAATAATTAAGAAAATACACTCCCAAATTTTGAAATTGTAAATAAAATTTTTATAGGAAAATACTAGTATGGGAGGTTTTAATATATATTAATAAGATAATAAACTAAGAAATTAAATTATCATAATACATGTAATAATAATAGGGATACATATATGCTAAAAGATTACAAATATCAAAGTAAGTAATGAAATACCATGATACTATATATATTAAGACACTAAAGACACTATAAAATAATATTAATAATAATAATTAATACTAAATATATCGAGATACTAAAAGTAATTAATACTAAATATATTAAGATACCAAAAATAATTAACACAAATGTATTAAGATACTTAAAAATAATTAATACTAAATATATTACGATGCTGAAAATAAATAATATTAAACACATTAAGATACCAAAAATAATTAATATTAAATGTATTAAGATATTAAAAATAATTAATACTAAATATATTAAGATACCAAAAATAATTCGTACTAAATATTTTAAGATAAAACAAAAAATATCACAATACATAACTATAATACCATAATGACTACATGTAATAAAGGAAACCCTAAAAATACCTAAAACAATGTAAACTGATCAAAACCCTAAAATATATATACATGGAAACACATAAAACCCTAAAATTTATATGTAAATATACAATACTACATATGGAAACAAATCAATCCTAAAATTAATATACCAAATACAATAACAAGTATGGGAGCAACTAATGCAATTAAGGAAACAAATCAACCCTAAAACCAATATGCAAAACCACTGGTGAAATTGGGAAACAATCCAATCCTACAATTAATGTGCAAGCTATACAATATGAAGACAAATCAATTCTAAAATTAGTAGGTACTTACACGATTATAAAGATGACACCAAGATAATGAAATTATGGAAACACTTAAGATCAATATACATGTAATCTCTAAAGTTAGTATACAAGCCATATAGAAATAAATTAAATCTTAGACGCAGAAACCAATCGAAACTCTAAACATGTTTAAATAATAGTAAAACATAATTACAACCCTAAATAGTAATATACTATTTGTTAAATAAATGTATGACAATAAGAAAATTAAAACTTTAACAATAATATTCAATCAACCACAATGTTACCTATGTAACATATGTACAATTCAAACTTTAAAATTGAAACCAGCCCCCACAAATAAAAAGGAAACCTACAAAAATGAGAGAAAACCAATTAGTATTTATAGTAATTATCACAAAAAATTTAAACAAACATCACTGCGATTAAATGAGATCGTGAACATAATATTTAAAAATTTAACATATATATAATAAAAAGCCTAAATGTGAATATTAACTACATACTATGATAAATAACATATTAATAGAAACACCTATGCAATGAAGTCTTAAGCTTTAAATATTAAAACAAGTCAAAATAAGAAAAGAAACAGAAAAATAAATAAATAAATTCATTAATTAATAAATAAAAATATGAACATCAAATATACACATAAAACCTGAATAAACATTATTACACAAGATAAAAAACAAAAAAATCCTGCGAAAAATAAATTAAAGTTAGTATATATATATAACATCAATTAAATGTATGATAAAAAATAAAATAAAAAAGAAATTAAACTTTACATATATACATGCGCGTGTGTGCGTAGTGTGTGTGTGTGATGGCAGGAGGCAGGGAGTTCACCGCCAGGGATTGCTGCTGGACTGATAGCCAGAAAAGAAAAGGTGGCTGGAGTTGATGAGGGTCTCGACTGGTGCTCACGGCGGCGGGAGGTGAAGCAAATGGTTCTCGGCGATGGTGGAGCAGGGGCGTTGCAGAGGCTAGCTGAGGGGGACTTTAGAAGCTGTTGGTTTGGGGCCGCTGTGGTGGAGATGGCCTTCGGGTGGTGAAGATGGTGCTCGGGTCAGCTGGTCTGCTGCCGGTGTGACGGAGACGGATCAGATGGCCGTGAAGAGGAGGGGGTTCTGCAGGAGGGTGGTCGGAAATCTGGAGATGCTGCAGGGCGGCCGTGAGGTGACGACGAACGGCGGCGGCGAGTATGAGAGAGGTGCCTGCCGGAGCTGAGCTGTTTGGTGGTTGCTGGGGTTGGATCTATGAAGGTTGATGGGCTGTGGATGTCTGGTTCGTGAGAGGGAGCGTGAGAGGCTGAAAGAGATAATGGAGGGCGTGAGAGAATGGAGAGAGTGAGAGGGAATCAGGGAGGCGCTGGGTTTGCTACGGTTGGGCAGGAGCTGCGGGCAGGCCTCCAGAAGCTTTTTTTTATTTGGCTGTGCACTGCTCCCCCGGCTGTGGCTCTCTTGGCCTGCGCTGTGTGCCCCCCACTTTTGCCGTGAAGGCTCCCCTGCTTTTATAAATAAAACTCCCAAAACCCTAAAAATCCTTTCCTTTTTTGTTTTTTTTTCTTTTATAATGATAATAATAATAATAATTATGATAATAATAATAATAATTATAATAATAATAGTAAGACAATAATAGTAATAATAAATACTAATAACAATAACAATGATATCAATAATAATAATATAGTAGTAGTAATAATAATAATAATAATAATAATGATAAAAATACTAAAAAGAAATAAATAATAGTAAAGTAATAATAATAGTATACAAAAATAATAAAAATAATAATAATAATAATAATAATAATAATAAAAATAAATATTAATGACAATAGTAATAATAATAATAATAATAATAATAATAATAAATACTATTAATAATAATGATAATAAAAATAATAAATAATAATAATAATAATTGCGGTAAAAATAATAATGATAATAATAATAATAATAATAATAATAAATAATAGTGATAATAATAAATTACTTATAACAATATAGGAAAATAAATAATAATAATAATAATAATAAAATAATAGTAATAATAATAAATTACTTATATCAATATAGGAAAATTATTAATAATGATAATAATAATAATAATAATATAAATAACAACAATAAAAATAATAATAATAATAATGAAATAATAGTGATAATAAAATAATAATAATAAAAATAAGGAAATAATAATAATAATAATAATACAATGAGAAATGACCCCTTGTTGTACTTGGTTAGGGCAAAAATAGGGTGTCTACAAGTATGATTTATTAGAAATATGAAAGTATATGTTTTGCGGTTATTTAATGATGAATGTTTTTAGGTATAAAGATTGTACTATATATCTATATTATCATTAAGTATTTATGTTGCTACACAATTGTATTTAGTTTATTTTCCCTTACTGAGAAGTGTCTCACCCACGAACATTAAATGATTTTTAGGGAACCCAAAAAGATCGGCGGATCGAGGCTGCCGTTGAGATAGAGCGGTACTACCTCGTTAGGAGGGTAATTTTTGATCTAAGGGCGGGTAATTCATATTGTAGGTCCCTAGACATGAGTATATTTTTGGAAATTTGTTTGGAGACTGTATATAAATATTGTGCTTTGGGATTACAGTTAACTTTGGTATTATGTATTTTGTGGTAATGAGGTTGATGATTTACATTTACTGCTGCTTAGGTTCCGCCGTGTATGACAGGTGTCCCCGCTACCCACGAGTTCGAGTTGACTGTTTTATTTATTATGTTTTATTATATGTTAAGATAAGTAAGTCGTTACAGTTTGGTATCAGAGCCTAGGATACTAGATTCTGTAGACTATAGAGTGCAGTAGTAATAATACCAGAGTATAAGATAAGGGGACTTGAGGTATGGTTTTGTAGTCTAGATGCAGGACTTTCGTGGTGATTTGTGTGATTTTCCTGGGGTGATGATTTTAGGAAAGTCATGATAAACTATAGTCGGGTTGGGTATCTAAGTTGTAGGATTGAACCTCGAATTAAGATCGGGAGAGATGAATTAATTTAGGAATAAATACTATATTGGTTGGGGGATATATGTAGTGAAGGGGTTGTGAGTTAAGTTACTTGTTTTTCATGATGGACCTTGGTGGCAGTAGTTGTGGCGACTTGCTTATTTTTCACATTTTTTTTCTTAAAATATAATAATAAAATCAATATCACATATTCCAGTTTAGTATATCATAATCCACCTGGACCCGTGGGTACCAGGGATACATCAGAATACAAAACGGAAGCCTAAGCAGTAGGAAACATACAATCATATACATCTCATTATACCATACAACACAATATGCTAGAGTTACTACAATTACTGTATATATATATACACAACACTCAACCCAAAAAGATGTCTTAGGGCCCTTTTCACAAAATACATCCGACCCTATCAAAGTACTTACCCTTCTGGAAGGGCAGCTCTACCGTACTAGTCTAGCGGGGCTTTACCCACTCTCCTATCAGGGGCTCTTGAAAAGTTTATAAAATTTTGGAGTGAGAAATCTCTCAATAAGGGAAATAAACTAATATCAGTGTGTGGCAACATGATTATTTCGTGTTATACATACACCAAACAGAACATATTCAGTAACTGTTTGTCAAATCTGGGAAAACATATATATCATCAAAACATATCAAAACATACTGCATTTTCATAAACATATTTTATCTCATATAATTATAATAACACAAAAACATTCCTAGTAGGTTAGCTGGCTGTTGTCATGTATTATCCCCACATGACTAGGTTGTGTGGCCTAAAGGCGAAACCTGACAATGGTTGGCCGACCACTGTCCAGTCAAAAGTACAGTCTGTAAGTTTGATGGGTCTACCAGACCTGGTCTGTACACTAGGGGCACTCACACACTTCTTAAAAACCACATTGACCATCCAATCTCACACCACTTTGTACAGCGGTGTTAACACAGATATCATGATCACGTAGACCACGGACACATAACAACGGTACCGTGCAAGTGCTAGCCTAGACCAAGCCAACCAGGTTCTGATATCATATAACATATACTAAAACTATTATACATGGATATCTCATATCATTAATTATCAAATCAATCATTTCATTTTGCATATATACGTATATCATGAAAATCATCGGCTCGTACACCGATATTACACATTTTACCATAGTTCGGCCCATACGCCGGCAAATCATAGCACAGCCCGTACGTTGGGATATCACATCCATAGCTCGGCCTGTACACCTGCAAATTATATCATAGCACAGCCCGTACGCTGGCAAATCACATCCATAGCACGGCCCGTATGCCGGCAAAATATATCCATAGCTTAACCTGTACGTTGGCAAATCATACATATAGCACGACCCGTACGCCGACAAAACATATAAAAATCTTGGCCTGTACACTCGTTTTCCCATTATAAAAATCCGTATCATAATCACATTTCTAGTAAACAATATTTCAAAACAATTTCTACTCATGCCACGCTAACAAGTTTTTCACACATTCAACATACCATCATTTTAACAGTTATTTTCCCAAATATAAATCATATATAAATATATTTATTTTCCTGAAACCAAAAAGCTATAAAAGTATACATATTTTTCATAAAATACTAGCTTACTTTATCCCCTTACCTGATTCCTGAAAAGCCCCTAACAAAATCTACCCTACACCCGCAAGGTTCCCAACTCAACACCCTGAAAATAATATTTCCCAGAACAAAAGTTCAATTTTTCTACGCGTATGACACTTTCTACAACTACCAAAAATCCAAATATTGAGTAGAAAGTCTTACCCTGGATTTGGGATGGTTTCCACCTCAGCCTCACCAACGATCAACTCCGGTAGACTTGCATAGAACTTTCCCAAAAGTGTCGTGGTGGCTTCAGATCTTTGAACCGGCGGAAATCCGACCCGAAATTGAAGAAAGAAGGAGGAGAAACCGTATGGGGAGAGAGAGAAAGATTCGGAGCCGCAAAATGAACAAAAAATCACGTTTAACCCTATTTATAATGCGAGATTCGTCGACGAGCCACGTCACCTCATCCACGAGTCCTGTAGAAAATTCGTCGACGAACTTCAACCTTGTCGAGGAATTTCAGGCTTCTGAAAAAACCTCTCTCAGTATTTTCTCGTCAACGAGTCCCTTGTATTCGTCTACGAGGAGCTGAAAAATTCTCAGGATTATCCTTTTCAAAATGCAATGTGCATTCGTCGATGAAGTTCACTGCCTCCTTCTATTTTCGGTTTTCATTTCCCTTTCTTTTATTATTTAAATACCATTATTCTTCGAGTCGTTACAGTAGTACCTACGCTAGTGGGAATGAGGGTATTGGACCCTTAGGCGCTACAGGCGGTGATTTGGATGCAGTTTTACGCAGCGTGGCATAACAAGTTATGGCAGAAATTGCCATGAGCTGGAGGGAACAGGGTGGTCCATCGACAGGCCATGATAGCTCAATAGAGAAGTTTATTAAGATGAATCCTCCGACTTTCTCAGGGGGAACAGATCCTGCAGTCGCTGAAAACTGGGTGCAGAAGATAGAAAAAATATTTGTAGTGCTGCAATGTTCTGAGGAGCAGAGGGTGCTATTTGCTACCTACAGACTGACTGGGGAGGCCGAAAGATGGTGGTTAGCCGTGACACTTTTGGAGTGGTAGAGGACGGTACCTGTGGAGATGACATGGAGCGGTTTAAAGAGACATTCTTCGACAAGTATTTTCCAGCCTTGCCCAAGGAAGCAAAGATTGAGGAGTTCCTGAATCTGAAGTAGGGACAGCAGACCGTACAGCAGTATGCGGTGAGGTTCATTGAATTATCTCGCTTTGCCTCGTACATCATACCAGATGAAGCAAAGAAGGCATGGCAGTTTGAGAGAGGTCTAAGGAGAGCAATACATAAGCAGGTGTCGATTCTAAAGCTGTAGGATTTTGCTGAGCTAGTGGATAGAGCCACTATAACGAAGATTTGGGAGCGATTGGAGGCTAAGGAGCAGAGGCATAAGATAAGATCCACACCTTCTGGTTCCCAGCAGGGAGTCGGCCATGATTCATGGAAGAGAGGTGGCTACTACAAAGATCCGAGGCAGGAGACCGGGAATCGCAGTTTTCAGGATGTGCAACCATCTCCAGCTTGCCTGTCTCTCGGGAAGTGACACCTGAGGGAGTGTCATGCCGGGTGAGGTGTCTATTACCGGTGTGGGGAGTGAGGACATATGATGAGGGATTGTCAGGCTCATATTGTGTTACTCCTACTCCTAGACCTGCTCGAAGAGGCTACCATGCGCCACGTGGAGGCTAGCAGCGGAATATAGCCCCAGCTAGGGTTTTTGCTTTGACCCCTGGTGATGTTGAGATAGACGGGGACGTGGTGATAGGTACGGTTAATATACTTTCATTTAAAGTTACTGCACTTTTTGACTCAGGGGCCACACTCTCGTTTGTATTTGTGGGATGTGTTAAATTGTGTGGGGCCGAAAGACAAACACTAGATGTTGAATTATTAGTAGCTACACCAATTGAATTAGCAATGAGATGTAGTAAGGTACTCCGTGGTTGTCCAGTTGACGTTCAAGGGAGGATTCTATCTGCTGATTTGGTAGTGCTAGACATGCATAGGTTTGATATTATTTTCGGCATGGATTGGCTAGCAACTAACTTTGCCAGTATAGACTGTCATGCGAAAGAAGTAATTTTTAGACAGCCAGGAATACCATAATTCAGATTTACAGGGTCATGAGTGCAATCTCTACCTCAGATGGTTTCAGCTGTTCAGGCGAGGAAACTACTCTTAAATGGTTGTCAGGGATTTGTGGTTGGTTGTGTATTGATGCAGTATGGCAAGGTAGTGGCATATACGTCCAGACAGTTGAAAGAATACAGAAAGAACTACCCTACCCATGATTTTGAATTGGCTGCAGTAGTACACGCATTGAAAATTTGGAGGCATTACCTGTACAGTGAGCAGTGTGAGATTTTCTCTGACCACAAGAGCTTAAAGTATTTCTTCACCAAGAAGGAACTGAATATGAGACGGAGAAGATGGTTGAAGGTTATTAAGGATTTCGATTGCACTATCAGTTACCACCCAGGGAAAGCAAATGTGGTAGCTGATGCGTTGAGTAGGAAGTCTACGAGATCAGTGATGGTAGCTATGGAGATCCAGTATCCGATCATGATGGATTTGGAGAGACTTGGCATTGAATTGATTGAGAGTGATCCTTCTCTATGTATCGCCAGCTTAGTGGTATAGCCTACCCTACAGGAAATAATTAAAGCTGCTCAGAGGGAAGATCCAGAATTAGCAGAGGTAGATAGGGTGCATACTGGTCAGGGAGAGGAATTCTGCATTTCAGATGATGGAGCCTTACGATTCCGTTCCAGATTGTGTGTTTCTGCTGATGCTGACA
Source organism: Malania oleifera (assembly GCF_029873635.1). Classification (NCBI taxonomy): domain Eukaryota; kingdom Viridiplantae; phylum Streptophyta; class Magnoliopsida; order Santalales; family Ximeniaceae; genus Malania; species Malania oleifera. Next base: position 99,936,029 of record NC_080423.1, read on the forward strand.
TCAAAAAGACTATTTTGGAGGAGACTCTCAGATCTTTGTATATAGTTCATCCCAGCAGTATGAAAATGTACACGGATCTGCAAAAATTTTATTGGTGGAGTGGTATGAAGAGAGGGATTGCCGACTATGTAGCCTAGTGCTTGACATGCCAGCAGGTAAAAGCTGAGCACCAGAGGCTAGCAGGTCAGTTGCAGCCGTTATTTATCCCAGAGTGGAAGTGGGATCATATTTCCATGGACTTCGTTTCAGGGTTGCTGTCGACATCACATGGCTAGAATGCGATTTGGATGATAGTGGACCGGTAAGACCGCTCATTTCCTCCCTATCAAGATCAGCTATTCCCTCAACCGTTTAGCGGAGATTTACATTTAGGAGATAGTTCATTCTCATGGAGTTCCCGTATCTATTGTGTCAGATCGAGACCCGCATTTTATGTCACATTTCTGAAAAAGTTTGTAGGAAGCTCTAGGGTCTCAGCTATCGTTTAGTATGACATTCCATCCTTAGTTAGACGGGTAGACTGAGAGGACGATACAGATATTAGAAGATATGCTCCAAGCATGTGTTTTAGATTTTGGGGGTAGTTGAACTTAGTTCATGGCACTGATAGAGTTTGCGTATAATAACAGTTACCAGTCCAGTATCGGCATGGCACCATTTGAAGCTCTATACGGTAGAAAATGTCATTCCCCGTTATATTGGGACTAGATGGGTGAGTGGCGAGTTGTGGGACCAGAGCTAGTGTAGCAGGCGTACAATAAAGTTTGGCTCATTAGGGATAGAATTAGTGCAGCTCAGAGCCAATAGAAGAGTTATGTCGACAATCGCCGCAGGAATTTGGAGTTCAATGTGGGTGATCACGTATTTTTGAAGATAGCTCTGTTAAAAGGGGTTATGAGGTTTGGTAGGAAGGGTAAACTTAGCCCTACGTTTATCGGTCCATTTGAGATTTTAGAGAAAGTGGGGTCGGTGGCCTTTAGGCTAGCTTTGCCACCTACACTATCCAGGATGCACGATGTATTTCACGTATCTATGTTGAGGAATTACGTCCCAGATCCTTCTCATATTATCAGCTAGAGTTTAGTGATTCGCTAGTTTATAAGGAGGTACCAATGCAGATTCTGGACAGCAAGGAACAAGAACTATGTAATAAGAAGATTCCTCTAGTAAAAGTTCTATGGAGGAATCATGCAGTAGAAGAGGCTTCTTGGGAGCTCGAGGAATAGATCAGACAGGAATACCCGTAATTATTCCAAGAAGTCCATATGTGATTAAGAAATGTACGTAAATAGGTAGTATTTCTTTTGTAGGTACATGTAATGCTTTAGTTAGTAAGTGGTATTTTAGTTTTGGGGGAATTTTCTTTTGGTATATGTAATCTCCTAGGACTTGAAATGTAACTACGGTATTCCTCCGCCATAAGTGAGGGTAAGTAATAAAATAAGTAGATCGTTTTGCCTTTAAGGGATGATGAGTTGTATGAATAGTAAATTTCGAGGACGAAATTTTATAAGGAGGGGAGAATGTGACGACCCAAATATATATATATATATGTATAATAATGGTATTTAAATAATAAAGAGGGAGGGAAATGGAAACAACAACAGAAGGAGGCAGCCGACTTCGTCGACGACATTGCACTTTAGGAGTAATAACTGAGAAAATTTATCAGATCCTCGTTGACGAACAAAGGGGATTCATCGACGAGGATACAAGAGGGCCTCGTCTATGAAGACAAATTTCGTCGACGAGAAGATACCAAGAGAGGATTTTGGAGAAGTCTGAAATTCGTCGACGAAGGTGCAGGTTCATTGACGAACTTTCTACAGGACTCGTCGACGAGGTGACGCGTCTCAGTCGACGAATCTGACCCTATAAAAAGCAAAAATCCAGATTTAAATGCAAAAAATTAAGAAAAAAATCACACTCTATAATGACCCAAATAAAAAAATGGAATTTAGATAATAAAGAGGGAGGAAAAATGGAAACAGGAACAGAAAGGAAGCTGCCAAGCTTCGTCGACAAACACAGGGTTTTATCGACGAAGGCTTTAAGGATTTTGTCGACGAACGCAGGGCTTCGTCGACGAGAAAATACCGAGAGGTGGTTTGGGCTGCTCTGAATTTCGTCGACAAACACAGGGCTTTGTTGACGAATTTACTAAAGGATTCGTCAACGAAGTGATGTGTCTCGTCGACGAATATGGCCCTACAAATAGTGAAAAATCGGGAATTTTTTATCACTTTCAGCGCCCCTCTCTTTCTCCTCTCTCTCTCTCTCTCTCTCTCTCTCTACGTCTCTCTCTCCCTTCTCTCTTCGATTTCGGTCCCAACAGTCGTCGGATCGACGATCCGTAGCCACCACGACGCTTCTGGCGAAGTTCTCTGCAAGTCTGTCGGAGCGGATCGTTGGTGAAAGTAAGTTGGAAATCATCTCTAAGTTGAGGTAAGGCTTTTTAAGTCAAATTTGGTCTTATGGTAGTTATAGGAAATGCTGTACGTATGAAAATACTGAAGTTTAATACTGGAAATTTTCCGTTTCAGGGTATTGATTAGGAATTCTTACAGGGGGTAGGCCAAGATATTTTGGGGGCTTTCTCAGTAGCCAGGTAAGGGGATAAACTAACCTAGTATTTGTTGAAATTATATATACTGCTATAGCATCTGATTTTGGGGAAAAGTAAATGTGTATATATATGATTTATATTTGGAAATTATTGTTAAAATAATGATAAGTTTAATATGGAAAATCTGTTCAGTGTGGCATGAGTATAAAATGTTATTGAATTACTGTTTTCTGGAATGGGATGGTGATATGGATTTTTATAATGGGAAAATGGGTGTACATGCCGAGATTTTTATATATGATGTGATTTGCGAGCGTATGGGTTGTGCTATAATATATGTTTGTCGGCGTACGGGCCGTACTATAATGTGATTTGCCAGCATATGGGTTGTGCTATGATATGTTTGCCGGCGTACGGGTCGTGCTATGATATGATTTGCCAATGTACGGGCTGTGCTATGATATGTTTGCCGGCGTACGGGCCGTGCTATGATAAAATGTGTAATACTGGGGTACGGGCCAATGATTTTCATGATACACATATATATGCAAAATGTTATGATTGATGTGGAAATAAATGATATGAGTTATCTATGTATCACAGTTTTAGTATATGTTATATGGTATCAGAACTTGGTTGGTTTGGTCTAGGCTAGCACTTGCACAGTACCGTTGCTATGTGTCCATGGTTTTCGTGATCATGATATTTGTGTTAATGCTACTGTACGAAGTGGTGTGAGATTGGATGGTCGATGTGGTTTATAAGAAGTGTGCTGATCGCCCCTGGTGTACAGACCAGGTCTGGTAGACCCATCGGACCTACAGACTACTGTTTGACTTGATAGTGGCCGATCAACCATTGTTAGGTCCCGCCTTCGGGCCGCACAACCCAGTCATGTGGAGGGAATACATGACAACAACCAGCTAACCTACCAGGAATGTTTTATGTTATTATTATTATATGAGATGAAATATGATTATAAAAAATGCAGTATGTTCTGCCATGTTTTGATGGTATATGTATGTTTTCCCAGATTTGATAAACAGTACTGAATATGTTATATATGATATATGTTGAACATAGAATACTCATGTTGTCAAACACTAGTATTAGTTTATTTCCCTTACTGAGAGGTGTCTCACCCCTAAATCTTATTAACTTTTCAAGAACCCCAGATAAAAGAGTGGGAAAAGCCCCGCTAAACTAGTGTTGTGTATCTGCCCTTTTGAAGGGTAAGTTTTGTAGGGACGGTTAGATTTTTGGGGAAATGTCCCTAGGTCTTATTTTTGAGATGTATATATGGAAATACGGTAGTTGTAGTGGCTCTGGTATTTGACGTAAAATAATGGATGTTTTGTATTTACAATATTATGAATATATATATATTTCCTGCTGCTTAGGCTTCCAATTGTGTTTTGATGTATCTCTGGTACCCACGGGTCCAGGTGGATTATGATTGGTTGAGTTGGGTTTTGAGATATAAGATATTGATTTTATTATTTTTTTTAAATGAGTAAAATAAGCAGGTCATGACACACACTCTCTCTCCCTTCGGTTTCTCTCTCTTCTCTCTTCGATTTCAGCTCCGTCGCTCGCCGGATCGACGATCTGAGGCCACTGCGATGCTCCTGGGGAAGTTCTCTCAAAATCTACCGGAGCAGATTGTTGGTGGAAGTGAGTTGAAATTCATCCCTGAGTTGAGGTAAGACTTTTTATGCCAAATTTGGTCTTATTGTAGTTATAGGAAATGATATTCATGTGAAAATACTGAAGTTTAGTTCTGCGAGTTATTGTTTTCAGGGAATTGAACGGGGAACCCTATGAGTGTAGGACCGAAAATTTTAGGTTGTTTCTTTCAGTGTCAGGTAAGAGAATAAACTAAAACAATTATTTTTATGCAAATTATTTTTATTTATCAGTAAATTTATTTTCAGGAAAGCATGTATTATATCTGTATATTATGAAGAAAAATGCACATTTGGAAAAATACTGCTATTATGTTGAAATGTATATATATGTATGAGATACCAGAAATTATGATTTTAGAATATAAAGTATGGTTTTATACAGCAAATGTGTGGTATGAATATTACTTTACGTGAGAAGTGTTATGATATGACTATGTTATGAATGAAGCATGTTTTCAAAAATATGAAATATTACAGTACAAAATGATGTTGAAAATACATGATAATTGATTTATTATTCAGAATGATATGTATGAGATATTCGGCACAAGGCCGTGATTGATAGCCGGCGCGAGGCCGTGTTTTACGTATGATTTCAACGCGAGGCCGTGTTTATGAAATTATATAAATGATATTGATCTATTTATGTTAAATGTTATATTATCATGTACTATATATTATCAGAACCCGGATGTTAGTTTAGTTCAGTTTCAGGAGCACGGTATCGTACCTTATAGATCAGATATCTATGATCAGATTGGTGCTAACCACCCCACGAGGGGGTGGGAGATGGACAGTTGGTGTGGCTTTCAGTGTAGAGTGTAGACGTCCACCTGACAGTTCGGACCAAGGTGTGGCAGGCCCCTCGTACTTACAGACATTTTTGAATCGACAGTGGTCGGCTAGCCATTGTTGGGTCCTGCCTTTGGGCTGCACAACCCGTCATGGGGGTTAATATATGACATCAGCTAGCTATTCATTCTAGGTATGTTTTTCAGTATTATTAGCTATACTAGACAGTTATGATTAGTATGATTTATTAGAAATATGAAAGTATACGTTTTGCAATTATTTAATGATGAATGTTTTCAGGTATAAAGATTGTACTGTATATCTATATTATCATTAAGTATTTATGTTGCCACACAACTATATTTAGTTTATTTTCCCTTACTGAAAAGTGTCTCACCCCCGAACATTAAATGATTTTCAGAGAATCCAGAAAGACCGGCGGATTGAGGCCGCCGTTGAGATTGAGTGGTACTACCTCGTTAGGAGGGTAAGTTCTGATCTAGGGGCGGGTAATTCGTATTGTAGGTCCCTAGACATGAGTATGTTTTTGGAATTTTTTTTGGAGACTGTATATAAATACTGTGCTTTGGGATTATAGTTAACTCTGGTATTATGTATTTTGTGGTAATGAAGTTGATGATTTACATTTACTACTGCCTAGGTTCTGCTGTGTATGACAAGTGTCCCCGCGACCCACGGGTTCAGATTGACTATTTTTTGTTTTATTTTATGTTAAGATAAGTAGGTCGTTATAATGGGTGTCCACTAGCATATAGCACGTCATGCTTGTAACCCATGGCTGTTCATTCCACTTTTCACTTTCACAACATTCCCTAGCTCATGAGCGTCCACAAATATATTTTACACGTCATGTCTGTAGCTCATAGCTGCCGTGAGGATATTCACATCGTCATGTATTCACCCCACATGACCAGATTGTGCGACCCGAAGGCTGGATCTTACCACGTTGGCCTACCTGGTTAGATCAAAACAGTTAACATATTTGTAGTTCGATTGGCTTGCCCACACTTGGTCCAGACTCTAGGGGATAACACAACCCTTCACACTAACCCAATCGAGTGCCATGCCACATGCTATACAAGTCGTGTGGTTGCACTAACACAATGCTAGCAACGGTACTGTGCTCTCAGAATTATTCTAGTCCATCAAGATTCTCATTTCTACATTTCAGTAATCATAATCCATTATATCAATATATCTCAACATGTTAGTATAGTTTACATCATTTTTGTATCATTCTATCATTCTTGTATAATTTTCATCATTTCTATTCAATTCTCATCTTATACCAGTATATTTCATTTTGCATATCTGTATAACACATCTCTCATTATTATATATATATATGTGTGTGTGTGTGTGTGTGTATGTATATATATATATATATATATATATATATATATATATATATATATATATCCCATTTTATTGTTTCTCAATGAAAACATATCTATATAACACATTTATCATTACCAGTAAAATACACCTCTGTTTCACAATTCATCATTTCTTAGAAAATACTCATCAGTATATCACTTTCATCATTTCCTAGTAAAATACACACACACACACACACACACACACACACACACACATATATATATATATATATATATATATATTCATATTTTCACATCTGAGTAAAACATTTTCATACTATAACATAGTATCATTTCTCAGTACAAAACACATTTCTCAATTTCTAACACTTTCCCAGTATAAATTTATTATTTCAAAATTTCTCATGCCACACAATTTTTCACCTGATATTCATATTATAATTTTCACAGTGAATATATCATAATATCATTTTCACATTTTTACTCAACCAGTAGTTTTCAAAAATAACTGTCATAATTTATTCCCCTTATCTGTCTTATTGAGAGGCCTGCTAAAATCCCTAATTCCACGCCCACGGCATTTAGAGCTCAAAACCCTGATATCACATTTTCCTATTTTAATCACCTCAACCCCAAAATAATAATAATTTTAATATTTCCTAAGCCCACACACTCCCATTAGCTAATTAAACTTTAAAAATAATTAATGGATATAATTTCATTATCCTTACCCTAACCTTGAAGCGGTGCCTAGGAAATCCAAATTAAAAATATGCTCCAACTAAAATGACGAGGATTGACGCTTGGACCTCGTGGTGGTGTCCGATCGTCGATTTGGTTAAAGATTTGAGAATAATTAAGGAGAGAGAGAGAGAGAGAGAGAGAGAGAGAGAGAGAGAGAGAAAGATTACCTTATCCCAGGAATGGTGCCTATGATGCTCTTACGACAAATCCACTTTAGTTAAAATGTCAGTGGTGGAGAATGGAACCTATGAGTATTTTCCGTTCTCCAATTGGTGCACATTTGGTCGAGGAAATCGAGGAGAGAGAGAGAGAGAGAGAGAGAGAGAGAGAGAGAGAGAGTGATGGAGACGTCTCTATATTTCTCTGAAAGGAGGTAACTAACTAATATATATTATTATATTATTTAATTAATAATAATTATTTATTTATTTATTCATTTGTTTATTTATTTTTATTTTTTTGGAATCACTACATCTTTAAAAATAGCCTAGGACCCATCTTGTGTTAAAATCACCCCACCTATTTTAAAATCCCATTGGGCTAGCCCGTTTTTAAAAATCCAACCCTTGTTTTAAAAATAAAGCTGGGCCGACACGTTTTCAAATAATAATCCAGGTCTTGTTTTAAAACCCTACTGGGTTGGGCCATTTCCAAAAGATGACCCATGTATTGTTTTAAAAAATAACCCCCAGGCCCCCATTTTTAAAAGTCTAAACTCCTGACCCATTTTCAAAAATCAACCAAAGCCCAAAAACTTTTTAAACTCTCTAGCCCATTTTTGGAAAATTTAAACTTGTTATGGAAAACATAAACCCAAGGCCCATTGTTTTCAACACTTTACCCGAAGCCCAAATAAACCCAAACTCACCCCTCAACCCACACATGTGTTTGGTTATGAAAGTCAAGGTGTAACCTCAAGAGGGGGGGGGGTGAATTGGGTTATTAAAATTTTAATTCTTTTTATGTATTCTTAACCTTTTGTTAATTTAGCAATCACACAACAAAAACTTAATTGACTAATCAATCCACAAACCAATATTCAATCAATCAAATAACCAATCAACAACTAAACCAATAAACCACCAAATACCAAATCAACATATGATATGCAACTCTTTGGAAATTTTCAACTTTTGCAAGAACTCGAGATATTTGTTTGTAGCCCTGTGTTTGTGAATGAAATTTGCTTGCTTTCTCAATTAAGATTTCCGCAAACGATTAAATAACGTACTCCCTTTTTAGGTTTCCATAAAAGTTTAATCAACACGTACTTTCTTGAGTTAAGAGTATTATTATTAATCTCGGTTTTTTATTTCAGCAACCTGCACTTTGCATACACACGACACAATGTACATATATGCTGAAAGTAAAGAGAAGGGTAAAAGTGAGACCGAGATTTTTTACGAGGTTCGGCTTATCCCCAACCTACGTCCTCGCCTTAGGCCAATACCACCTAAGGATTCCACTATAGCACTCCTTTCCAGGTGGAGCAAACCTTTACAAATCCCTCCTTCAATTAGGCTACTTTGTGTCTCTCCAAATGATACCCCACGCTTGGTCCAACAACGATTGAAAACCTGAATCGTCTACAAAAACAAAGAACAAGAATTTGTGTACAAAGACACTCTCAAACAAAGCTAATTAGTACAATAATTCAACACTAATAATACACTTCAATTCAAAGCAATAATTGAAAGAATTTGAAGCTTTAAGAAGTATATCACCATAACCCTTCTTTCTAGGTTGAAAGAATTAGGAGTAAGCTCAGAATACGTAGCAAAACCTCTGTAGAGAATATCAGAATTTGTTTGTACAAGAGAGCTTTAGAGAGTTTTGAAAACTTTGAGAGCAAGAGAGCTAGATTGTTGTAATTGCTTGGTATTTTAATCCTTAGCCTTGGGAAGTTATTTATAGATTGAAAAACAAGTCTATTTCGTGTTCCCCAAGTGACTTGGAGTGTTTCCCAAGTTTTTATAACGGTTAGGATTTTAAAAAATCAAATTTGGAAAGAAAGTGCCCGTTAAGTTTAAAATTCAAAAACTTGAAGAGTCAATCACCTATAAGTTTAGAGTCAGTCACCTGGATCCATTTAAAACAGAGATTTTCAAAGGCAAAATTGAGTCAGTCAACTAGATCCTCAAGAGTAAGTCGCCTGGGTCCTCTCGGGTTAATTCAAAAATAGTTCAAAAAATGATTTGGTCGTCTGGGAAATCCTTCCCAGTCGCATGAAAAGACCAAAAAATTGTTGTAATGATATGAAAAATAATGATATTTAAATAATAAAGAGAGAGGAAAATGAAATTAGTAAAAGGGCGGCAGCAGACTTCGTCAACGAACGCGACAAAGGTGCACTTCGTCGACGAGATGATACCGAGAGGGCGTTTTGGGCGATTCTGAATTTCGTCAACGAGGGGGAGAGTTCGTCGAAGAATTGCCTTATTGACCTCATTGACAAGGTGATGTGGCTCGTCGACGAAGGCCAGTGTATAAATAGGCTTAAACCTCATTTTTTATCCAAAAATTGAACAAAAATTCCTCTCTCTCTCTCCTCACTTTGTCCCTCCTTCCTTCTCTCTAAGATCTCAGGCTAAATTCTCGCCAATTCGACAATCTGAAGCCACCACGACGCTCCTGGTAAAGTTCTTTGCAAACCTACTGGAGTGGATCGTCGGTGGAACTACTTTGGAATTCATCCCTGGTTTAAGGTATGACTTTTTATTCAAAATTTGGTCTTCCCATAGTTATAGGAAATGTTATTCATGGAAAAATACTAAAGTTTAGTTTTGAGAGTTGTTGTTTTCAGGGTGTAGAACGGGGAACCTTGCGGGGGTGCAGGATGAGTATAATTTAGGGGGTTTCTTTTCAGTAATCTGGTAAGGGAATAAACTAAACTAGTTCTTTTCCATGCAAATTATTATTTTTTATCAGTAAATTAATTTTCAGGAAAACATGTATTATATTTGTATATTATTGAGAAAATACATATTTGAAAAAATATTGCTATTGTGTTGAAATATATGTATTAATATGAAATTCCAGAAAATGTGATTTTAGAATAGAATGTATGGTTATATACAGCATTGTGTGGCATGAATACTATTTTATGTGGAAAATATTATGATATGACAATTTTATGAATAAAGTATATTTTTTAAGGATTATGAAATAATGCTATACATTATAATTTTAAAATACATGATAAATGAATTATTTATTCGAAATGATATGTATGAATTATTCGGCACAAGGCCATGATTGATAGCCGACGCAAGGCCGTGTATTATGTATGATATTGGTGCAAGGCCGTATTTATGAAATGTTCGGCGCAGGGTTGCAGATATGTAAGAAATCGGTGTAGGGCCGCAGCTATGTAAGAAATCGGCACAAAGCCATATGTATGTATTTATGTAACTACAAAAAATGCTATCAATCTTATTATGTTAAACAAGATATTATCATGTATTATATGTTATCAGAACCTGGATGTTAGCTCAGTTTAGTTATAGGAGCACAGTATCCTAGCTATACAGATCAGATATTATGTTCAGACTTGTGTTAACCGCCCTTGCAAGTAGAGGGGGTGGGAGATGGATAGACGATGTGGCTTTCAGTGTAGAGTTGTAGACGTCTACCTGACAGTTTGGACCAGGGTGTGGCGGGCCCATCGTACTTACAGACATTTTTTACTCGGCAATGGTCGGCCAGCCATTGTCGGGGTCCTGCCTTCGGGCTGCACAACCCGTCATGGGGGGTAATACATGACATCAGCTAACTATACATCCTGGGTAAATTATAGTATTATCAGTTATATCCGACATTTCATGATCAGTATGAATTATTAGAAATTATGAAAGTATATGATTATTCAGTATGTTATGATGAATGTTTTCCAGCATATGAAATGTATTGTATATGTATTATAGCATTTAAATATTCATGTTGACACACAGCTGTATTTAGTTTATTTTCCCTTATTGAGAAGTGTCTCACCCCCGAGCTTAAATAATTTTTAGGAAACCCAAAAGACCGATGGATCGAGGCCGCCGTTGAGTTAGTTGTGCTACCCTGCTAGGAGGGTAAGTTTGAACTAGGATCAAGAGATTTTGATGTGGGATCCTAAAGATATTTTTGTATTTTTGGGAGATTGTATGTAAACACAGTGTTTTGGATTATAGTTAACTCTTGTGTTATGTATTTTATGGTTTTGAGAATGTGATTTATATTTATTGCTGCTTAGGTTTCCGTTGTGAATGTCAGATTGTCCCTATTACCCATGGGTTCGGGTTGACTTTATTATTATATATGTTTTATTATGTGATAAGAGAAGCAGGTCGTTACAACTGTTTTTTAAATTTTTGTTTCCATATTCATTTTACTCTTTGCTTTCCCTAAAATAAGTTTTGACTTTTGAAAAGTATAATTTGGGGTTTCTCAAAACATGGTCTCTAAGTCAATTGATTTCCTAATAAGCTTCAAATCCAAACAAATTATCATTTTGAATTAAGTACTTACATAGACTCTATTAAGACATAAAAACATTCTAAAAATTAGAGTCTTCAAGCTTGTTCATTATTGAGTCATTTTTGTTTTTAAACTTCAAATCTTTAAGCTTTTATTCTATCACATTATTTGAGCTTTCATATTCCTTTCACTTTGAAATCTTGCAGTGAGCTTCAAATACCTATTACCTGAAGATTATTACTCACAACAAAAACATGTTAAATAACCTTTTATTTGTTATCATCAAAATAAGATTGGTAAGCCATGTTAGGCCAATAGGTTACACGTGTCAAACTCACTTGGAATCCCCGAGTTCCCACAACACCTCCGTTGACTCGCACGAGTCAACCAGGTACCACCCACCTTCAACCTAACCCTGACTCAAAACCCTAACTAGATCTAGATCACAAAAACACCCAAAACAACACCCAGAATCACCATCAACCAGACTCATCATAGATCAGAACAACAACATCCACAAATCATGCATGCTCACACCATACTTCAAAGATTAAAAGAATAGAAAAAGGAAAAAAAAAACAACAACAACGACAATCAAGATAAGCAAAGAAGAAACTTATCTTTTCAAACTCTTCTGAATATGGGATCTCCTCGAGGTATACCTGGATCCTCCAATTCATGTCACCCTCTGGATGCTCACAGCTCAATCATGATTTCTGGAGGCCTCAAGGGAGAGTTCTTGTCATGACCTGCTCATTTTCACATTTTTTTTTTTATAATAATATCAACATCACACATCACACATTCCAGCTCAGCATGTCACAAACCACCTGGACCTGTGGGTACCAGGGATACATCAGAACATACAGCAGAAGCCTAAACAGCAGAAAATATAAAATCATATACATTTCATCATAATGTGCATAACACATACCAGAGTATTACAAACACCATCTCTTAGTATATACATGCCAAAAATAATTGTAGGGACAATTCCCACAAAAATTTAACTGTCCCAACCCAGACTTACCCTTCTAACAAGGGCAGATAATCAACACTAGGTCAGCGGGGCTTTTCTCGCTCTCCTATCAGGGGCTCCTGAAAAGTTATGAAATTTAGGGGTAAGACACCTCTCAATAAGGGAAATAAACTAATACCAGTGTGTGGCAACATGAGTATTCAGTGTTCTACATATACCATACATAACATTTTCAATACTATTTATCAAATCTGGGAAATCATGCATATATCATCAAAACATGGCAGAACATACTGCATTTTCATAATCATATTTCAATCTCATATGATAATAATAACATAAAACAATCTTGGTAGGTTAGTCGGCAGTTGTCATGTATTACCCCCACATGACTGGGTTGTGTGGCCCGAAGGTGGGACCTGGTAATGGTTGGCCGACCACTGCCAAGTCAATAGTCTAGTCTGTAGGTTCGATGGGTCTACCCAGACTGGTCCGTACACCAGGAGCGATAACAGCACACTTCTTGAAAATAACCACATCGACCATCCAATCTCACACCACTCCGTACAGCGGCGTTAACACAGATATCATGATGACAAAGACCATGGACACATAGCAACGGTACCGTGCAAGTGCTAGCCTAGACCAAGCCAACCAAGTTCTGATATTATATACATGTACTAAAATTGTGATACATAGATATCTCATATCATTTAATTTCACAACAATCATATCATTTTACATATATACGTGTATCATGAAAATCATCGGCCCGTACGCCAGTATTACACATTTTATCATAACTCGGCCCATACGCTGGCAAATTATATCCACATAGCACGGCCCATACGCCGGCAAACATATCATAGCACAGCCCGTACACTGGCAAATCACATCATAGCACAGCCCGTACGCCGACAAACACATCATAGCCCAGCCTGTACGCTAGCAAATATATCATAGCACGGCCCGTACGCCGGCAAATATATCAAAATCACGATCCATACGCTGGAAAAAATATATATATAAAAATCACGGCCCATATGCCGATTTTCCATCTCACAATCACATTTCTAAGAAAAGAGTATCTCACAACCATTACTACTCATGCCACATTAAACAAGTTTTCCACGTATTCAACATATCATCATTTTCAACAGGGTTTTCTCAAATATAAATCATATATATAAACATATGTATTTTCCTAAAAATGAGTGCTATAAATATATACATACAATTTTCAAAAAGAACTAGCTTAGTTTACACCCTTACCTGATTCTTGAACAGCCCCTAAGAAACTCTTCCCTGCACCCGCAGGGTTTCCGACTCAATACCCTGAAAATGAAATTCACCAGAACTAAAGTTTAGTATTTTTGTACGTACAACATTTTCTATAACTATCACTAAGTCAAATTAGGCTTAAAAGCCTTACCTCAACTCAGGGATGATTCCCAACGTTTCCAATCAACATCCCTGGAAACTAAAACTTTCAGTATTAAACTTTAATATTTTAACGCGTACAACACTTCTCTCAACTGTCACAAATCCAAAAATTGAGTATAAAACCTTACCTTGGATTTGGGATGGTTTCCTTCTTGCTTTCACCAATGATCCGCTCCAGCAGATTCGGAGAGAACTCCGCCAGGAGCGTCGTGGTGACTTCGGATGGTCGATCTGACGTAAAAATAGCCCAAAAATGAAGAGAGGGAGAGAGAGAGAGAGGAAACTTAGCTTCTTTAAGAAGCTTAAAAAATCTGGATTTCCACATTTATATAATAGAAAAATTCGTCGACGAAACCCTGTGTTCATCGACAAAATTCTTAAAGCCTTCGTCGACGAAGTCGACGGCCTCCTTCTGTTTCCGGTTTCCATTTCCCTCTCTTTATTATTTAAATACCACTCTAAATTCGGGTCGTTACAGTTCTATTCAAGCTACGTTCACAGAGTAGTGAGTTCAAGTGAGAAAATGAAGGGTTGGTGTTTCTAGAAGAGCTAGGTTGAATGAGGGTAAGAGAGACTTACAGAGAGGATAGATCTTGGGTCTTCGAAGAACAAAGAGTGAAGGGATTTGAAATGAAAGAGAGAAAGAGAGAGTTCTAGAAGGTCTCAGAAGAACTCAGGGAGTGAGGAAGAAAGCTGCATGTTAGGGTTTTGGTTCGAGAAAAGAGAAGGGGAACTGAGAAAGAATGAGGGACTGAGAGAGGCTAAGAAAGTTTTAGAGTAAGGAAACCCTAGGGTTTCGGGAGTGAACCTGAGAGAAAGGAGAACGAGAGGAAGGGGAAGGGTTGCTGCGAATGGGGAGTGTGAAAAGAAACAAAACAGAAAAATTTTAGTTTAAATATGTTCCATTTCGGCATTGTAGAATTGCTCTGCGTGGCGTACTTTGTCTCGTTAGATCAAGTCATGGACGAGGTCCCTTTGCAGCCATTGGATCTCTGATCTAATCGATGGCCTAGATCTCATCATGTCAGAGGCTACCCTGATGACCGTGCCATCCGTACGCCTCTTGATGCGTGGCGACATCTAATCCTTTCATCGAAATTGTCAGCGTGGAGAGCCCTTAACCGTTGGATTACCTCTCTCTGTGTATGGCCATGATCAACCCACATCCGTCCTACCACCTGTTGTTGGATTCCTGTCCTCATCAATGGCCGGGACCATCTTGAGTCCAGAGCCCTCATCAATACTCGCATGCTCCCCTGCACACGTTGACGCGTGGCGTTCTTGTCCCCCTCTCCATTAATGCCTGACGACCCTCCCTATCAGCCATCCGATCACCCCATGATGAACCTTTGAGATTTGGCCACAACTTTCACTTGCACCTTGCCTGCGTGCCCTCACCTGATCATGACGCGTGGCAGCTCCTCCACACATCAATGACAATGATCACTCCATTGTTAGAAGCCTTCAATACACCCGACCTACCTTGCCCGCTCACCGACATGTGGCAAGCTTGTCCCCTATGTGCTCAGCGCTCCTTACATGATCATTCATCTACCGTCAGATCTCTTTTCTCATTGAACGCTCAGGATGATGACACCTCAGCAATCCACACCTATCTGCACCCATCACTCATATGCTGACATACAACATTGTCTTAACCAAGACCTTAAACCAAGTTCCCCCTACACCGGTCAAAGTTTGACACGTCCACCCCCCTGAACCGGTTTACACCGATTTTCTTTTCCTTTTTATTTTTAAAACCTTCAATAATTCATTTAAAATTCACAAAAATTCATAAAAAAACCCAACAAAATTACCAAAAAATCTAGAATATTTGGGATTTTTTTTTAAAATATTTTAAGTCAGTTTTATTGTTTAAAATAATTCCCATGTTAAAAAATGCATAAAATACCAAAAATTTCACAAAGATATTTTTTGCAACCCGAAATTGTTTTTTACACTTCGAAAATTCACAAAAAAAAATTCAAAAAATTCAAAAGAAAAACCTAAAAAATAGTTTTGACTCGATTCTTATTGTTTTTGCTTAATTGACTTTTTGTTATTTCAATTGAAAATTAAAAAAAAAAGTCATAAATAATATTTTGGAGATCAAAGTTGCTTTCGTACTTGGAAAAATCACATAAAAATTTAGAAAAAAATCATAGGAAAATAGGGAAAAATATTTTTGAGTTAGAAAACCCATTTTTACAAATTTTTCATCTCCAAAAAAATTCAAAACCTCCCAGAATATCATTTTCATATTTATGAAAAACCCTACAAGTTTCAAATACCCCGAGAGTGTATTTCATACCACATTTTCTCAATTTTCATATCCCAATAATTTTAAAAGAGAGGCATGAGTTTTTCGGAGCGCGATATGCCCCGATTCCGAGGGAATATTAATATAATATTTTATTTTGTACATTTATTCACACTTTTTTGAATGGGAGTAATTTCAAAGGCCTATTATTTTTATTTTTGGATAAGTTTCGATTAATTAGGTACTGTTCGTAAGAACGGGCGTGTAGGGAGTGCTAATACCTTTCCCTCATATATCTGAACTCCCGAGCCCAACTCTGGTAATGCATATCGATTATACCCTTAATTGGGTAGTAATCAAATATTCTAATCACACTAAAAGGTTAGTGTCGACTCCATCACATCTTGTTTTCCATGAAAATAAACATTTTCAAAATCCACACATTTCATTTCATCATTTTAGTCGTCCCAAGTTCGCGTTCGAGAACGTCGCGACAACTATTATTATTATTATTATTATTATTATTATTATTATTATTTATTGCCTACATGAGTTTTCCAATACGCCCAACTTAACACAAGTACAAGTCCTACATGAACACATTGTTTTCCCTTTAAGCTCCTTTGCGACAAATTAAAGTCCTAACTAAAAATGCATACACACAAATGTCCAAATGAGATGTTAATCTATGTAACTTCGAAGTTCAAAATAACAAAATGATGGTTGCACTAAATCTTAGGTTATTGTCGTTAGATGTAAAGGCATTGAAAGACATGCTAGTTCAAACTCCTCATCCAAAATGTTTGTCAGATAACCTAATTAATGACTTAAACCAATTGTCGCCAAAGAACCAATGATGAGAGAGCATTAAAGGTTGATGATTAAAAAAAAAAGAAAAAGGCATATCGAAGGTCAAGATCAAACAAAGCAACGCAATGTCCACACTTCCTTGAAACAACACATTGTTTTCCCAAAAGATAATTGGGAAGAGCTGTTGTAATTGGTGTGATCCCAAACGGGGGGTGAATTGAGTTTTAAAAATATTAGGCTAAATTAAACATTTACGCTAATTCACCACATATCATATCTCATTTTAATTATGGTTGTGTATGTAAAACTGAATAAGCAATATGTAGTAACTCGAACTAAGAAAATAAGAAATAAATAAAAGAAAAGGGAAAGGGGAAGAAAAAAGGGAAATTTGGTTTGGCACAAGACCAAACCATCAACAATTTCAGGGAGTCTCAGAAAAACCATCAACGATTTTCCTACAGGACAAACTAGCGAGAGCATTACACTGACAAACAGGTTTGGTAAGTGGCCAAACCGTCAACGGTTTCCTGCAGGGGCAGAGTCTATAAGTTAAGTTCTTATATTATTTTTTCATTCCATACTCATTCTCTCTCTCTCTCTCTCTCTCTCTCTCTCTCTCTCTCTCTCTCTCTCTCTCTCATCACTCTCTCCCTCCTAAGCCTTCCGGATCACCTTCGAGTACTCCTTGATTCTCTCTCCCTCTTCTTGGCACGTCGGTCGTCGATCTTTAGCGGATTTGAGCGCCTAGGTTTCGTGGTTTTGAAGGTTTTAGGTAGTTTTTTCAAGAACAGGTAAGGGGATTAGATTATGTCAATTATTTTTGAAATATAAACCGTTTGAATTGAAGTATGTGCGTACAAAAATAGTATATATGATTTTCTGAACGAATCAGGCATATAATAATGGTTGTTTTGACTTTTATACATTTTTTGAGGAAAATTAAAGTGAATGGTTTGAACATCTCCTATTTTTAGTAAAATATATAGTTTGAGTTAAATTAAACCCTAGAGATGCTCATACCCCTGTTTTCAGCAACTTGTATGTTTTTCAAATAATTTATTATATTTATGATTTATCAAATAAAAATTGCGTGACATGAGAATGATTTAAAATGGCATAAACAAACAAAACGTTTATACAGTTATGATACAGTATGATATGACGACTATATGCCAAGATGTGATATGACGACTATATGCCGAGATGTGATACGACAACTATACGCCGAGATGTGATACGATGGCTATATACCGAGGTATGATATGACGGCTAGATGCCGAGTTTTGATATATCAGTTTTATATCGAGACAGTATATGACAAATATTTTATAAAATTATGAGCAGCTTATGTTTTATACAGTTTTATGAAAGTGAATTCATAACTACAGTTTTTATTACATAAATTGTCATATATGATTTAAGAACCCTAAGGATCATATGTGATATTATGAGTATGGTACCATAGCTATGTTTTTGCCAGTGAGTACAATCATACGGGGATGGAAGTGTGATGCAGGATAGTCAATTTGTGGCCTGAGTACAGTACTACTCTAGTTGTAGTTCCGTGGGACCCTTCCTGTCGTAGTTCCAAGTGACCCTCCTCATGCAGTTTTGGGTATAAGGTAGACACAATCATACTTACTACCTTTTTATGACTTAGCTTTGGTCGGCTGACCATATTATAACGCCCTAGAAAATTAATATGCATGGAAGCGTAAAAAAAATTAATTAAAAATTATTTAAATAATAATAATACTAAATAATTGATCAATTAAATTATATAATATAATATATTAATATAATATATAATATTATATTATAAAGTTAGTAACTTCCTAAGGAAGTAATACGAATTCAATTCTTTAGGAAGGACCAGCACTCCGTCTCTCCCTCATCTTCTTTATCCCACTCTCCTTAATTTTTTCTCTAACATTTGACTGATCGGAAATCCGAAGATACCCTTAGGTTCCTACCTTTGTCACCGACATTCCTACTGAGCGGATTTGTCGTGGGAGGTAAGCATATCTCATAGGGTAAGGCCAATTTTCACACTTACCTCAATTTTTCTTAAATCTTAAGTCCAATTAACGAACGACAATTGCCAGGAGATTCGTGGGGAGATTCTCTACAATATAATTGGAGCGAGTTTTCGAATTGGAGCTCTGGGGCATCAACTCTAAATCGGGGATAAGTTTAACAATTTAGGCTTTGTTAGGCTATTTAGGGTATTCAAAACTTAGAGGAATTTTAGAAAAAGTTACTTTGAGAATTGTGACAAATAATATGGTGAAGTTTGAATTTCAGGGTTTCAGGGGTTTTGAACGCCGTGGGGCGTAGGTCGAGGTTGTGTTGGGCTTTTTAGGAATCAGGTGAGGGAATTAATAGGTCGAGGTTGTGTTGGGCTTTTTAGGAATCAGGTGAGGGAATTAAGTTAAGTCAGAATTTTATTAAATATGATTTGGTTAAATTGTTATATATTTATATATTTATTTATTTATTTTTGTATTTAAGAATTTAAAGGCTATTTCGAAAACCAACCGTTCAAAATGGATTTTACAAATTTAGGATATATGGTATGGTATTTTAAATAAAAATGATCGGTGGAAAGTTTGGTTGTTTGTATGATTATATTTAAATGTTGAAATTGTGTGATCGATGATTATTTGGTAGGATTTATTGTTTAACTTGATTTGAGACTGTTTTCGAAATACTGGAATTATTTGTAAAATACTGGAATTGTTGTGAAAAATATTAGAACTTCTTGTGAAAAATGCAGGATTTTGAAATAAAGGTCGGTGGCTGGGTATTGTTTGATTGGCCAAGGGCCAGGATTATTATTTGACGACCGAGGGCCGTGGTTTTGTTTAAACGACTATGAGTCGAATTGTATTTTTGGCCGGGGACTAGGTTTTTTGAATAACAGAAAATATATGTGAATTGATATTTTAAATGGTAATTTCAATCATCTAAATTGCATGATATGTTTTAGGAACCCTAGGGACCAATGTATTGTGAGCATGGTACCATTGCTAGTTAGACCATGTGCACCCACACTATTTTAGATAGAAGTGTAGGGGGTCCAGCCGACTGCCTGCGTGAGGTTGAAGTAAGGGCGTTGGACCTACAGTTTTGCTGTGGATGCCTGCAGATGTGTTTGCAGAGGATGTTGTTTTTTTGACTTTGTTTGGGCTGATCACCCAAGCTTAGTCCAGCCTTCGAGCCGCACAACCTGTGCCATGGGGGAGGTAAATGGCGTGTTTGTCACAGGGATTGTCTTATATGCATATAAGTTAATTTATGTGAATATGGATAATTAATAAGATAACTTCGAGGGTTTACTGAGAAATGTGAGTGCCCTAATAGCAGTAATGGTATTAGAACAGAGGGAAGCTACTTGTATGGTCGGATAATCTTCCCTATCATCGGCTAATTGTGTGTGTGAGTGTAAAATAAGAATGATTTCATAAATGTCTTTATCTACTTAGTGAACTGGTTATTTTCTGTATACTAAATGCATGTTGGCCACACATTGACATTAATTTAGTCTTTCTCTTACTAAGTTGTGCCTCACCCCTACTTTACAAACTATCTTTTCAGGAAATCCTGAAGATCGGATCTAGCAAACTAGAGGAGCCGGGCTCGTGGTGTAAATTTATGTAGGTAATGTGTATAGATAGAGATTTTATTTTTGTTTAGTTTTATGAGATGTAATTATGATAAAATAGATTTATTTGTATATAAAGGTAGTATAGAACTCTGGTAATGGATTTTTAGAGATTGTATCTTTTAGTTTCGCTGCATTTTATATGATGAGTTTGGTATTATGTACACAGACGTAACTAAAGTAGCACCCCGGGCCCACGTGGCGGGTCGAGGCGTTACAAGTGGTATCAAAGCCTAGATTTTCTAGATTCTGTAGACTTTAATTACCAGAGTTTAGGCTGAGATAGGATAAGGATGAGAGTGGGTAAATTAGGTTGGGTTTTGGTCTGGAAGCTTAAAGGCGGAGTTCCTTTATGGTTTTTTGGGTTTTTCCTAGGATGACGATTTTAGGAAAATCATGGTAAATCCATCAATGGTTTCATTTATGGGTTGAGGGACTGGAGCACGAAAGTTTAGTTTGGGACGTTAGGGCAGTCGAGTACGTGATCAGTGTTATGTTGGAGACTGTTATCTTGTTGGTTTTGTGACAGAACTAGGGGAATGAATTTTTTTTAACTGAGAATTCATACGTATTAGTAGTTTCTTCATTTCATATTTACTTTAATTATGATAAATGAGGAGTTTCCAAGTCGGTTTCTATCCTATCTTCAGGATGGATTTTAGGGGAAATGACATTGTAGCTAGAGGGGATAATTATGTAGATACTTCTAGTGAGGATGATGTTGATGATTCGCCAGTGCTGTGAAGTATAGCGTGGCAGGCTAGGAAGGAGACCTGGAGGAATTCAAGAGAGCAGGATCAGCCACCAGTTGGTCGGAGCTACACTTTTCAGCAGTTTACACGTATAAATCCTTCGATTCTTGTTGGAGGAGTGAATGGTCGTAAATGAAGATTGGGTTCAGGAAATAGAGGAACTGTTAGGTGTGTAGGAGTGCACAGAGGAGCATAAGGTGTAGTTTGCCACCTTTAAATTGGTAGGGGAAGCAAATATGTGGTGGAGATTGGCGAAGATGGTTGAGGAACAGCGTCCAAGGCATACATTTATCACTTGGAGCCGTTTCGAAGGAGGTCTTCTTCGACAGATACCTCCTTACTGCCACCCGAGAGGCGAAGACTCAGGAGTTCCTGCATTTGACTAGGGACCTATGACTGTACGACCAAGTTTGTAAAGTTATCCTGTTTTGCTCCTCATATGGTCCCAGATAAGCCAAGCAAAGCTCGGATGTTAGAGAGAGGTCTGAGGTAGGAAATACACGCACAGGGGAGTTTGTAGCATCCTATCTATTTCAGATGCCATCAGAGGCATTTGGGTGGGTGCAGGGGAGGACCAGTTGTTTGCTATCGGTGCTGTGGGGTTGGACATATGGTGCGAGACTGCTGTATGACATTGAACTATCTACCTCCACAACACTAGTACCGAGGAGGTAATCTGGCACCCCAAGGAGGTCACCGGAAGGGGAGTTGAGATTAGAGGATATCGCGGTAGTGAAGGATTTTCCTGATATATTTTCTGAGGATTTGCCGGGACCACCTCCTAATTGTGAGGTAGAGGTTACTATTGATCTAGTTCTAGGGACAGTGCCGATTTCTAAAGCGTCGTACAGAATGACACCGACAGAATTTAAAAAGTTAGAGGAACAGATACAATAATTATTAGATAAGAGTTTATTAGGCCCAGCGTGTAATCTTGAGAAGCGCCAATATTGATTATGGAAAAGAAAGATGGGTCGATGAGAATGTGCATCGACTACATATTTTCATATTTCCATAAGTTAGCCAAAATAGTGGGAACAATTTAATCCTAAAATTAAGATGCCCATAAGAATGTAAGATACTAAGTGGACAAAAATTTGACTCCTATGTTTTGGGGAAATTCTTTATTTCCTGGGAAGTGATGTTATTACCATAATCTATAAATAAACATGAGAATAAGATGTCATGGGCATCACATTGCCAAGTATTCCGAAGGAATTTGTGAACCAAATAACACCTAGCAGAATCATCTTTAGTAACTTACCTAGAAGAAAAATCATAATGATACTTGGACCATTAGCAACTCTCTAGCACAAATGAATATCACATTTTCCTTCCTGGTCTATTTCACACAAAATTTATGCTGCTGGACAATGTTCAATCACTGATCATGGCAGACTAAACAACTTCATTAGTATTGTATTTTGTACCAAAAACCAAGATACGTGTTTATTGCATATTTGTTCAGTTACTGGAGTAAGATCAGGGTTAGCTTGAGTTGGTATACCAGGATTTGGACTTGCCATAATTGCAATCCTTGTTTTTCATGGAGGATATCTTCCAACTATATTTTGATATTCAACGTTTGCCAACATAGGTTAGAAGTTGAGTCTTAAAAACTATTTAAAGTGAGAAAAAATAAATAAATAAATTTAGAAACCAATTTGGTAGGAAAATGATATTTTACCCTGATTTAAAAGTGTAAGCCTGTACATTAGTTTGGCATTAAAAAGGAATTCGATGATTAGAATTATAGGGAATGTTTAAAAGCTCATATAATTTTTACTCAAACAAATCACAAGTTATGATGAGAGTTTGAAGTGCCTTTTATACATTTGATCTGACAGGCTAATGATTGCACATTATGGTTTGGGATGTCTCAGCAGGCATGGTCCTTGATGAGTATGAATCATCATTGCAAGTTCTCTGTTAAAATATGAGGCTAACTATTGGTGGTTATTCATTGATCATACACCTAGTTGATTGTTTTCAAAAGAAAACAGTACTTAAAGATCCAAATGGAGTGAGGGTTTTCTTTCTAACTAACAAGCTCTCGTATTTGACATCTTGAGTGTTTATGAAAGGACGGAATGTGGGCTCATGTCTGGGGTTGTAACAATAATGAAAGAAATATACAAGTTAACGAATCCCCAAATTTCTTTACCCATAGGTGACGAATTTTCAGATATTCTTCCCATATGATTTATCGGGGTTACTTCCAAAAGGAGATTGAAGTTAATATTGATTTGGTGCTAGGAACGAAGCCTATGTCAACTGTTTCATATAGAATGACATTAACTGGACTAAAGCAACCTAGGGTGCAACTAGAAGATTTCTTGACAAAGAATTTGTTCGACTTAGTATATCATCATAGGTTGCACTTGTGTTATTTACTAAGAAACATAATGACACTTTGAGGTTATGCATTAATCATTGGAAGTTGAATCATGTTACATTAAGAATTGGTATCGACTTCCAGGGATTGGTGGATTATTTGATTAATTGGTAAAATCCCAAAATTTTTTAAGAATGATTTGCAATTAAATTACCACTAATTAAGATTTGGGAATTACACACCCCAAAGACAAAATTGAGTACACAAAAAGGTCGTTATAAGTTTCTAGTGTTACTAATTGGGGTATTCAAAGATTCAAGAAGAGCATGAACAACATTTGTGGTTAATTTTACAAACATTTATAGAGCATCAGTTATATGCTAAGCAAGAAATGTTGGTGTTAGATCTTTGGAAGATTAGAGATGGGAATTGAAGTTGTTGAGTGTTGGTGTTGAAGTAAGGTATATTAGGACATAATGTATAATCCATCGACTTATGTTAGTTACCAGTTTTAATAGGGTGGTTTACGAGATTAACTCAAACCTTATTAGGTTAACGATGGATTGTACTTGGGGTTGTATTCAACAAATTTTGAGAACGAAATTTTTATAAGGATGGGAGAATGTAACGCCCAAAAAAATTAATATGCATGGAAGTGTAAAAAAAAAAATTTAATTAAAAAATATTTAAAAAATAATAATAAAAATAAATAATTAATCAATTAAATTAAAATTAAAAATTAATTAAACAAATATTATTAATTAAATAATAAAAATTATTAATTAAATAATATAATATAATATATTAATATAATATATAATATTATATTATAAAGTTAGTAACTTCCTGAGGAAATCTTCCTCAGGAATGAATTCAATTCTTCAGGGAGGACCAACACTCTATCTCTCCCTCATCTCCTCTCTCCCACTCTCCTCAATTTCTTCTCCAACATTTAGTTGATTGAAAATTCGAAGATACCATTGGGTTCCTACCTCTGCCACCAACATTCCTACTGGAGCGGATTTGTCGTGGGAGCAGCGTGGGCATATCTCATGGGGTAAGGCCAATTTTCACACTTACCTCAATCTTTCTTAAATCTTTAGCCCAATTAACGAATGGAATTTGTTAGGAGATTTGTGGGGAGATTCTCTACAATCTAGTTGGAGTGAGTTTACGAATTGGAGCTCCGAGGCATCAACTCTAAATGGCTGGTAAGTTTAACAATTTAGATTTTATTAGACTATTTAGGGTATTCAGAACTTAGGGGAATTTTAGAGAAAGTTACTCTAGGCATTGTGATGAATAATATGGTGAAATTTGAATTTCAGGGTCAGGGGTTCTGAAAGCCATGGGGCGTAGGTCGGGGTTGTGTCGGGTTTTTCAGGAATCAAATCAGGTAAGGAAATTAAGTTAAGTCAAAATTTTATTATATATGAACTGATTAAATTGTTATATCTTTATTTATTTATTTGTGTATTTAAGAATTTAAAGTTATTTCAAAAACCAACCGTTCAAAATGGATTTTACAAACTTAGGATATATGGTATGGTATTTTGAATAAAAACGAACGATGGAAAGTTTGGTTGTTTACATGGTTATGTTTAAATGTTGAAATTGTGTGGCCGATGATTATTTGGTAGGATTTATTGTTTAACTAGATTTGAGACTGTTTGCAAAATACTAGAATTGTTTGTAAAATACTAGAATTGTTGTGAAAAATATTGGAACTGCTTGTGAAAAATGCAGGATTTTGAAATAAAGGCCAGTGGCCGGGTATTTTTTGATTGGCCAAGGGCCAAGATTATTATTTGACGGCGGAGGGCCATGGTTTTGTTTAAACGGCTGTGAGCCGGATTGTAATTGTGGTCGGGGGCTAGGTTTTTGGAATAATAGGAAATATATGTGAATTAATATTTTAAATGGTGATTTCTATTATTTAAATTGCATGATATGCTTTAGGAACCCTGGGGACCAGTGTATTGTGAGTACGGTACCGTTGCTAGGTAGACCATGTGCACCCACACTATTCTGGATAGAAGTGTAGAGCGTCCCGCCAATTGCCTATGTGAGATTGAAGTAAGGGCGTCAGACCTGCAGCTTTACTGTGGATGCCTGCAGATGCGTTTGTAGAGGATGTTACTTTTTTGACTTTGTTGGGCTAATCACCCAAGCTTAGTCCAGCCTTCGGGCCAACTCGTGCCATGGGGGAAGTAAATGGTATGTTTGTCACAGTGATTATCTTATATGCATATCAATTAATTTACGTGAATACGTATAATTAATAAGATAACTTCAAGGGCTTACTAAGAAATATGAGTGCCCTAATAGTAGTAATGATATTAGAATAGAGGGAAGCTACTTGTATGGGCGGGTAATCTTCCCTATCCTCAGCTAATTGTCTGTGTGAGTGAAATAAGAATGATTTCATAAATGTGTTTATATACTTCGTGAACTGGTTATTTTTTGTACACTAAATGCATATGTTGGCCACACACTGACATTAACTTAGTCTTTTTCTTACTAAGTTGTGTCTCACCTCTACTTTACAAACTATCTTTTCAGGAAATCCTAGAGATCGGGTCTAGTAGGCTAGAGGAGTCGAGCTAATGGTGTAAATTTATGTAGGTAGTGTGTATAGATAGAAGTTTTATTTTTGTTTAGTTTTATGGGATGTAATTATGAGAAAATGGATTTATTTGTATATAAAGGTAGTATAGAACTCTGGTAAAGGATTTTTGGAGATTGTATCTTTAGATTGTATCTTTTATTTTCGCTGCATTTTATATGATGAGTTTGGTATCATGTACATAGACGTCACTAAAGTAACACCCTAGGCCCACATGGCGAGTCGAGGCATTACACATATGCTTCGTCCAGCCTTCGAGCCGCACGATTTGTCATGGGGGGAAGCATGTCGATTCTACTTTAGCAGTACATAGGTGTTTTTATTTTGTGCATATATGAGCAAATTTACTATAAAGGGGCTATATTGAGCCAATAGAAATTATGTATTTTCAGTATTACAGATTAGTATAGTTTTAAAATTCCATTTCAGATACAGTTAAATTATGGAAGATTTATATTCACAGGAAAACTCATGTTAGCCACAAACTGATGATAGTCTAATATGCCTTACTAAGAAATGTCTCACTCCATTATCCATCTCATTTTTCAGGTCCTACGGGGGAATCATGCCTAACTTACCCCAGGGTTGGGATTAGACAGTTGATAGTAGTAGTCAGAGCTGGTGAGACACCAATTATCATATTTTGTTATTTTGGGTTGTATTATATTGACAGGTAGTTTTATATATGTATCTGGGGACAATTAGAACTCTAGTAGTGTAATTGAGGTGTTTTCTTCCGCTATATGGTTTTATTTCAGTTATGATAGGACTACCCAGTTTTCCCATGTTAGGGCGGGTGGAGGTATTAGGGTATCAGAGAGTTTATTTTAGTACTTTTATTTTAACTAGCACCCCGGGCCTCACTCTCGGGTTTGGGGTGCTACACAATATGTGCAGACATACACATGTATCTCATTTAAAGTAAATGTGGGCATGCAATTAGTTATAACCATAAAGAGATAAGGAGAGAGCGACACATGATATTTGCTATCGAGGCTCGGCCAAACCAGCTTACGTCCCCACCTTGAGCATACCCCCCAAGGATTTCACTATACCTGCTCACTTATGGGTGGAGCAGAGACCATTTACAACCTTTCCGTACGGGGTAAAGTAAACCCCAAGTCAGATTACAGGGCTAACCCCACCTTCACACCTCTCCTAATGGGGCGAGGAATACCCCAGCTGTAACGCCATAAAAATAATTATTATAGGAGGATGTAGTGGATCCAAAAAATAATAATAATAAAATAAAATAAAAAAAATAAATTAATTAAATAATTAAATAATTAATTATAGTAATTAAAATAAATAATTAATTAACTAAATAAATCACTAATATTAATTAAATATTATAATAATAATAATGATATTAATATTAATATTATTATATATATATCCAAAGCTACCAGGAAGCATCTAAAGGAATTTGAAATTCAGGGAGAGAAGTCGCAGCCCCCCCTTTCCGAGTCTCTCTCTCCCACTTCTTTCAATTTCTCGAATGATTTTCGCCCGATCGAAAATCAGAAAATACTGCTGGACTCCATTCTCTGTCACCGACATTTCTACTAAAGCCGATTTGTCATAGGAGTGGCGTAGACATATCTCATGGGGTAAGCTCAATTCTTACTTTTACCTCAATTTCTCGTAAATCTTAAGCCCAATTAACGATTGGACACCACCACAAGAATCTAGAGATGATTCTCCACAAGTCTAGCGGAGCGGATTTCTCGTGGCGTCATCATAGGCATAACCCCAAAATTAGGTCAAGGGGGTTATTAAGGTGCTAATTATTATTTAATTATCGTAGATTTAGAAATGTTAAATATTGGGCATTTTGAGGTTGAATTAGGGTCATTGGGCTCGAGTAAGCGTCGTCGGTGTAATTTCGGGACTTTAAGGGCATAATTCAGAAAAACCAAAGTAATTTGATTATTTTGGAGTTTAACAATTTATTTAGGTTATTGGGAGCCTAGGAAATGTTTTATGGAAATTATGTTAGAATTCTATTGAATGTTCCGAGGAAATGGAAATTGTAGATTTTGTGCTGGAAATGCCATAGGCTCAGGATTGAACTGTGTGGGCATCCTAGTAAGTCAGGTAAGAGGATAAATAAAATCAGAAATTTTCATGAAATTATTCATTATTTTGCAACCTTTAATTAAAGGAAAATATGTATATTGTATAATTATGTTTGAGAATTACTGTTACGAACAAGGATATGATTTAAGTATGTTTATCAGGAAATATGATTTTTAGCAGATTTTACGTACAGAACGTTACTCATTTCTGTGTGGCATGAGTTTATATTCTTGTAATTACGTATATTAGATTAATATGCTTTTCCCAGAACAAGCACGATATGATAATTTTCAAGGAAATTGTAAAATATTACAGGAACCATGATTTTATGAATATTATGTTAAACAGTATAGAAAAATCATGTTTAGTATATTATATTATGCTAGGGCATATGCCGTGATTCATATTGGCACAGATGCCATATTGATGTATTATATTACAACATTCATGAAATATTATTATGTTAGATATTATTGTGAAACATGAAACAATAATGTTCAGTATATGAAACATATTATATGCTAATAGAACTCGGATGGTATGGTATAGTTCAGTTTTTAGAAGCACATTACTGTAACTATATGTCAACATTATGATAGTGCAACCACACGACCAGAGTGTGGGAAGTGGTAGTCAATGTGGCTTCAGTGTAGAGTTGTGATGTGCCCCTGGCAGTTTGGGACCAGGTGGGGCAGGCCCATCGTACTTACAGACTCATGTTTTGATCTATTGTGGTTGGCCAGCCATTGCTAAGTCTCGTCTTCAGGCCGCACAATCCATTCATGTGGGGGTAAGACATGACATCAGCTAACTATCCATCATGGGTGTTATTTCAGTATAGTACAGTTATATAAGATGTTTTCCATGCACAGTATGCAGTATGCTATATTATGAATTAACAAATCATGTTTTACTCAGTTTAGTACAGTCAGACTTTTTCAGTTATGTTTTATCTATTATTTATATGTACAACACGAAAATACTCATGTTGCCACACACTAATACTAGTTTATTTCTCTTTTTGAGAAGTGTCTCACCCCAACATTAAAACATTTCAGGAAATTCAAGTAGAGGAGCTGATAGAGTTCCGTGACGGTAAAGTTGGACTATGCTACCCTGTTGGAAGGGTGAGTTGTTGTGCTAGGGTCAGATTTACTTTGGGATTGGCCTTGGGATACATTTCAATCTTTTGGTGGATGATTGTATATATATAATTAGCGGATTTAATAGAACTCTAGTATTGTGATCGATTGGATGATTGTATGTTAATTACGTTTCTTATAGCTTAGGTGTCAAAGTTGTTTGACAAGTATGTCCCCAGTACGCATGGGTCAAGGTGGACCATGTTTATATCAGTATAACAGGGAAACAAGGTAATTATGAATGTTGTTATGTTTTCATGTGAAAGAAAAAATATATATGGTAAAATAGGCAGGTCCTTACACCAGCTCAATTACCAAGTTGAGCCGAACTGATCTCCCTTGCCGGCGGAGACTCCCCAGTTCAATTATGGGTTGAACTCAATCGGTATTTCTTACGGGGCGGAGACTCTCCGGTTCAATTAACGGGCTGAACCCAATTGGTACATTAAAAACATTTTATACATATAAAAATGCTTCTAAATACAAGTACATATGTACAACATTTAAGCTCTAAAACATGTACTCTAATAAGGTATGAATTATGCTCAGTAGAGAAAGAGTGTTTTTTAAAATAATATTTTAACCTTTGAAGATAATTTGTATGATGAAAACTCAAAGGTTTTGATCTTAACAAAAATATTCTCCCAAAATTGTTTTTTTATGAATAATAGGAGAACCTAGGGTTTTGCTCTTCAAATAATTTTTGCACAAATAATATATATGAATATATATATATATATATATATATATATATATATATATATATAAATGATAAATATGTTCTCCAACAAAGATTTTTGCAAAATAAAAAAATGTTTGGAGAATATGGGATTTAAGCTTAAAAATATTTGTGCCATGAAAAATTTCTCCCAAGAAAATTTATCATAAGAAATAACCAAGAGAAACCAAAGCTATACTCTAAAAAATGATTTTCAAAAATAAATAATGAGTGAAAGTATATTTAATAACCCAAAAAATTAAGCAGGGTCTCGTTGACGAATACAAGAGATTCGTCGACGAACACAAAAGATTCGTCGACGAGAATACATGAGGGTCTCGTTGACGAGAAGATTTCGAAAAAGGGGTTTTAGCAATCTGAAATTTGTTGACGAGGGCTTCATGTTCGTCGACGAACTTTCTTCATGGACTTGTCGACGAGATGACGTGTCTCGTCGATGAATCTGGGGTTATAAATAGCTAAAACTCGGATTTTCTGTAGAAAAACTTGCGCAAGAAGATCCTCTCTCTCTCTAAAACGTCCCTCTCCCCTTCTCTCTTAGATTCCGACTCCGTTTCTCGCCGGTTCGATGATCTGAGGCCACTATGACACTCCTAGGAAAGTTCTCTTTAAATTTGTCAGAGTAGATCGTTGGTGGGGCTGACTTGAACTCCATCCCAAAATCAGGGTGAGACTTTTATTTAGTATTTGCCTACCCTATAGTTATAGAAAATGTAGAAGTTAGAAAAATACTAAAATTTTGTTCTGGGAAATGTTGTTTTCAGGGTATTGAGCGGGGAACCCTACGGGTGTAGGACCAGATGTAGTAGGGGACTTTTCCATAATTAAGTAAGGGAAATATGCTATGCTAAGAGTTTTAGCAAAATTATCAGAAATTTTATGTATATATATATACCAGTTTATTATCTAGTTTTACAACATATGAGTTTTAATATTTGTGTGGCCTGAGTAGATATTTACCTGATATAGAATTTATATAGTTTTTCCCAGCATATCATGATTCATAGTATATACAGATATATACAGATATAGACAGATATTTATCAGACAAGTATTGCAGATTTTTTTTCAGATCAGTATATTACAGTAATTACAGAATGTCATGTTTTCTAAAACCATAACTGTTGATTAAGGTGTAATCCCAAGAGGTGGGGGTGAATTGGATATAAAAAAAAATTTAAGCCACTTAATTTTCTTTCACACACTTCTTATAAGTTTACCAACTACTTCTAGTTGCTCAATTACGTGTGAGAGTGGCAATCCTATCTATGTATGCAATGTACTTGATTTTAAATATAATGCGGAAAATAAAAAGTAAAAGGAAGAGAGAAGACAAACGCAATTTTACGAGGTTCAGCCAACCTGGCCTACATCCTCGCCTTGAGCAACCACTCAATGATTCACTAAAAACCCTGCTCCTTAAAGTGGAATGGAGCTTCCCGTACAATCCGCTGCTTACAAGAGGTATAGCTTCCTCCTACTTTGCTGCTTACAAGAGATACAACTCTCTCCTCACACACCGGTTCACACACTGAACCGTGTATACAATAGAATCTGTAAAATAACACTCAAAACAATGCTTCTAACAATAGCTCATGAGTACAATTCAAATTCCTAACACATTAACATATGATATAACTTGAAGCTCGTGAATGTATGAAAACGATACAATCGTTTTATGAATGATTATGCATCAACACACAGATCCCGATTTATTCAAAATTCCCAAGTTATAATATATTTGAGATGCCTCGGAGTTAACTAGGGTTCTTGGTTCACTTTTGTAAAGATGCAAAAGTATGTTTGAAGTGAACTCGTTAACAAAATCTTTGTATTGAATACAAACTTAATCAAAATCACAAATCTTTATTCCATGTATTCTATCACAAACTGAGAATATTAATTTTCAGAAAATATCCCTCAATTTAGAAATATAGTTATAAGTACCAAGGATATTTAATCAAGCTTTAATATATCAAAATATAAATCCTTTGAAGAACACCCACTTGAATCAAAAATCAATCAACCAAGTTAAATAAGTTTTCTTAAGTAATGATCTTCTCAAAAATATATTTTATATGAATTGATACACTCAAGATAAAAACTTTTCAATACTTAGTCAAGAATAATCAATGAGATGAGAATTTCTTAAGAATATAAACTTGAAAGATCAAACCTCAATACTAGATTGAAGTACAGTAGAGTAAGCAAGTTCCCTTTGAGAATCTGAGTTGATTTGCTCAAGCTTGAAGATTAGAGATTGAGAAGTAAGCAATCGTATAGCACTAATAGTAGATTTTCAATGTTCTCTCAACAAGATGCGTTCTTTTCTTTCTTGTGTGTCTCATCTTCATTCTAGGGTTGAGACATTTAATATATATAGTGTATGACCCTTAGGATTGATCTTAGATGTTGGATCAATCAGATAGCTTGCGTGTTTTTTTTAATAAAAATCTGATTTTTTAGGCTTTCCTGCAAGTTCAAGCAACCGAACTGGGGTTTAAGCTCCTGAAGTGACAACTTCAGGCACCTGAGGTTCTAGGGTAAGGCGACCGAAGTACCTCTGCCAGGTTCTGTCTTTCCCATTTAATTCTTCAGGCTACTGAAGTAAAGTTCAGGCGACCGAACTCCCCTTTTTCTCAAATTTTCTTTTCTAAGTTAAAAATATGCTTTGATTCTCTTCTTGGGTCTTTCATAAAACATATTTTTCAATGATTTGAAAACATTTCTAAGTTCATACAGGTTCCCTAATGATATACATGAAATGCATGAAACCTAAAATCACTCTAAGTTATATTTGAGCTTCAAAATAAATCATATGACAATGTAAATACATAAGCTCTAAATACCCATTCCCAAGAGATTCTTGAACTTTGCCGCTTGTATCTTGATTCTTGTACTCTTTGAGTTCCATGGTACTTGCCAAGATGTGTAAGCTTTACTTGAAGGATTCCATGACTCATTATCTTTCCGTGCATGCTTAATATAGTTCCTGTTCACAAACTTGATGCACATATCAAATACCAAGTGATTTGTCATTATCAAAACAGGATTGGACTCGTAGAGTCAATAATAACACTTAGATTATACAGATTATACAGTTAGATATACAGTTATAGCAATCAGATGCTACAATTATGTTATATAGATGTTACTGTATTTCCAGTACAGAACTATAGTGTTATGGTTATTTTGGAAACATGATGAAAACAATAGGGTAATTATAGTAGTAGCATATATGTATACATTATCAGATCCCTGATGAAATATTACAGACAGATACAACTTACAGAGTATGGTTCCGTTGTTAATTACAGATCAGAGTGCAACCACATATCTTAGATAGTATGTAGGTACCGTCAACTGCGCCCGGAGTGATTGCAATCTCCCCAATTCTTTGGGTTGAGGGAGCTTAGTTTGATGAGGTAGCAGTCTAGTTTCGTGCTTAGGAGAGGATGTAGTTTGGCTGGACTGAGGAAGGGTAGAGTACAGTGACTTACCTGGTAGGCCAACTAGAGTTAAGTCCCGCTTACGGGCCGCACAACCCTGTTATGAGGGGTTAAATCATGACATACAAATTTTCAGGGAAAAATCACAGTTATGTATATGTATACAAATTTACAGCATTTTTATAGTATGATATTAGAAGTATGAAAAAGTAGAAAATTTAGATGATATAGTTACATTTTAAACTGCGATAAATGTAAGATATACTTTTTACTGATTTACCAGCTTATACAGTTTCAAATGTTATTATAATAGCTAAACAACTTGGTTGCCACACACTAGTAATAACATATTTCCACAAACTGAGTATCCTCTCATCTCATTACTCTAATATTTTTCAGGTGAACCAGCTAGGTGAGTATACCAGGCTCGTAGATAGAGTGATTTCTTGGTTGCTCTGTTTATAAGGTAAGTGTGTTCAGAGGGTTGTGTTTTTGAATAGATGATACTGGTGAGAGATGTAAAAATGTATCTATGGTTTGGGAAATACTGAATTCTGGTATTGTATATATATATATATATATATATAGATGTATGATTTTATCTTTTCTGCTGCATAAGTGTGTCTATTATGTACGGGAATATCTTAGTGCCCATTTGAGGCCTGAGAAGCTATAGCAGGGGTATCAAAGTAATTTATTTTATGTGGAAAAAAATGTGTAATTTTTGGGTCGTTACAGTATATGCATGTGAATACAAAAATAAATGCCCAAAATAAATATACTCTCTTCTAAAATGATTTTATATAAATGAATGGAAAGAGGGTTTGAGAGTTTTGTTTAAAAATTTTTGCCCCAAACAAGAGATTTTTGCAATAAAAATGATTTAGGGAAACTTCGATGAACAAAGGATTAGAGAGAAAATTATAACTAATTAAAGTTACTAATCTGGAGTAATGAGGGGGTATTTATAGTTTTTCAAAAAATATGACCATTTGGGGACACGCTTGGTATTTTTCCATTTGTTTAATTAAAAATTAATCATGTTTACCATTGGTAATTACCGAACCCGAGATGCTCAGTCGACCGGTCTAAGACGTTAGTTGGTTGAATACTCACAACAATCTGAAGGGGTTCGGTTGGCCGAGCAAAGGGTTGGTTGGCTGACTTTGGGCAATTTTCCTTTCCATTGTGATTTCGGTCGCTCGTCCTAAGGTTCGATCTGCTGGTCTTTGAAGGTCAGTCGACCGAGGCATATTTTGAACTAGAAGTTCGGTCGCCCGGGGACGGTAGGAAACCCAAATTTCATGATTCGATCGATCGTGGAAGGTATGTTCATTTTAGGTTGGTCGCCCGAGGCATAGTCAACATTTTGACTCCTGACCTACAGTGTGTTCAGTCGACCGTGGTGATTTACGTTAATGAGTTGATCGACCGAGGCTATTTAATTAACCCAAAAAATCCAACGTCGGTCGACCGACATAAGGTATGTTTATAGCCTTTGATTCTTTACAGTTAGTATATGATCGATTTGAGCATTAAGTCATATCATGCAAATGCATCCATTATTACAGACCAAAGATATAAAAATTAAATGCAATACAAATTAAATCAAAATATCTTCTTATTTGCTTTTCTGACTTCATGGAAAGTGCCTGAGTGCATAGTCTTTATGTTCTTAATGGCTTCCATTTCCAATCTTCTTATGTGTGTGTTGAATTATAATCTGTTCAATCACTAAATGTACACACAAGTAACTTATGCTTTGTCAGTATAAAAACAGGGATTATACTCAAAAAGTCAACAAGAGTCTTTACCAAAGGAGCTCAAAATGCCTTCAACACATTCTTACTATAGTAGCACTAATCTCATAAATTGTGTTAAGATGCTTAAGGCATTAATAGTTGTCCACATAAACCTAAATACAATCATGCACACCTAAATACAATCATGTACAAGCTTTTTGACATCGTTAACTTGAAGTTGGAACTTGGGTTTGAGACTAAACTTTGTATTTTCCTTCTAACAATTTAGTGTTTTTAACTATTTTTGTTAGTGATAGATTTGTAAAAAGACCTCCACAAGCATCGTGGAAATTAGATAGCGACAACACGAATTGTTGCATAAGCACATTTATGACATTAAAGTACTTAAGGTATGCAACAATTATGACATTAAAGTACTTAAGGGACCGTTTGGTATCACTGACAAGTTAAAGAAACAAAACCAAAAAACATAAATATAAACTAAAAACTAGAAACCAACAATCTATTTGGTTAACATTTATAAAACTAATAAAAGTTAAAAACTTAATTAAAAATATTTATTTTCATCTTTAAATAAAATAATATTGTAAAAATATGATTAAAATGATAAAATTACAAATAATAGAAATTTAACAAAATTACTATTATAAAAATAAATCATTATAATTATTTTACTTAATTGTGATGCTTTCAAAATTTACTTTACAATAAAAATTTTACTGGACGTGACAATTGAAAAATAGTAAAAGTATTTTATAAGTTACTTTATTATTATTATTTTTTTTCAAATTCATGTATCTTTTTTATTTTAATTATACTTAAATTCACATGATCATTTAATTTTAATTTTAATTAAAAAGTGTATAAAATGAATAATTTAATAAAAATAATAATTTTTGAATATCAAAATTTTTTTAAAGCAAGTATGGTTTTCAGTTGTTTTGGCAAATAGTTAAAGACTAGTAATAGAAACAAAATATTGACAATATAAACAAACGCATTTTTATAATCTGTTTATTCACTGTGGAGAAATAGAAACAAAAAACAAAAACCAACAATGATACCAAACAAACCTTAAGAGTTCATAATTTAGACTATGAAATAATAGTGGTTGCATTTGTGTACAACATTCTACAATTCAACTTGTGTTTTTCCCATTTTAATAATCTCTCAAAGCCATTATATGACTCTTTGAGCTTATGGATGGATATCGTAGCACCAAAAATATCATGTAAGAAGAAAAAAAAAGGATTCTGAACAATGTACTTTGTATGTTTTACCTCATAAAAACACATCGAAGTAACATATGTTGATGCATGTGTGAGAGGACTTGCTTGAACCCCTGTGGCTTGACTCTAGATTACCCACTCAAATTATGGGCATGTTGCCGAAGATATGTGTCACTTTGATAATTATACAACAAATAAAAGCCCTTATTCAACAAAGGGTCACCGTGCAGGCTTATGACATGACAATAACAACAATATATAATAGTAGGGGAAGAGGGAGGCCATTGCTTCATAAGGTTATTCATGCAAAAGGATAAAACGAAAGGATGTGCAAATGTGTCAAGTTGTTAACTTTTTTTTTTTAACATGACTTAATAAGGGAACTCACAATTTAGGTTTAAATAGTATTAAGAGGATAGTACAAAGATCAATGTGATATTCACAAGAAGGATGTGACTAAAAAGTATTTCACACTTAACCTTCCCTTAATATATTTCATTTGTAGAAGACCGTTGTGTTAAAAAGTGCGTAAAGGTCAGCACAAAAATCACTTGGAAGTAGCATGATCACTTGCAACGCTTTTTAACAAGGATACAACTAGCCATGCTTTAGTAGGTTGAAACACATTTTTACAAAGAGATGTAATGCCTATTAGCAACACTTTAGTCTTAATAAGCAAAATTTCAAATGGAAACAATCATAATATGCCTTTTAGGACTACCCATAAACATTAGGCTAATAGACAACGAGAAACAATTCAACCCAAGTTTAAAGCATTTTCTTTGCAAATTTACTTGATACACCTTGGTTAGTTGTCTGTAAATAGCTAGCTAAACACAAAAAACAAACACGGCTAACCGTTTCATAGTGCATTTGGTTTGGTGTTTAGGTTAGGGTAAGGACCCTTAGCGTATATTTGGTACAACACATAAGTGATATAGTACTAGCCAAGAAGGGGAGACCTAGTCCATGTATATGGTACAAAGCTGGCCAATTCTAAACTAAGTAGTCTCCATAACAAAAAGAAAAAAGAACAAAAATATTGTTGTATAACAAGAGCAGGGGTGATTGTCCTTCGTAGACCTATTCTCTTATTCGACAAAAGGAGCCCATCGCCTAAACTTCTCTATTGCCACCATTTATGACTCCCTCTTCAACTTCTCCTCTGCCCTCACTCCCTTGTCTTCAACCTTGACAAATGACTCCAAGTTACGAATTAGCTACAAAATGTCAGCTATCAAAGAACATAACAACAGAGGAAGTTAGTGCAATCACAATTGCAACTTTCATATGATCCTACTTCAAGATGAAGAGACAAAAACAACCATCGTGAGAGGTCTTCATTGTCGATCATCGTCAAATTTCACTTGAATGAATTGATGTTTGCTTTGTTGGATATGACATAAACACAGACAGACAAACATACACACACATAGAGAGAGAGAGAGAGAGAGAGAGAGAGAGAGAGAGAGAGAGAGAGAGAGAGAGAGAGAGAGAGAGAGAGAGAATAATGTGCATTTTTTTTTTCTTTTAAAAGAATAGTTTATCTAACGGGGTGTTAAAATTAAATACAAAGTATAAATATTATCGTAACAAATATAATATAGTTTTATAAATCAAACACACACATTTGTGCATTAGAAAAATAAATAGATATAGACGAACTCGAAAGGATTCTTTAGATGCTAATGTCCCATTTTGGTAGAGAAAAAGCCTACCTTTTGCATTGTAGGCCTTATGACTAGGCCCACAACAAGAAAGAGAACAATGATAACAATTCATATTCAAATCAATGTGTTGGGGAAGGCGGTCCAGCCCACCAGGTGAGAAGTTTGAATGGGCCGCGGGCCGTGGGCTCTAATGAAAAGTTGAACTGAAAGCGGAGGTGACTTAGGTGAGGCCGTGAAGGACTGAAAAAAAGTCTGAAACTCGAAGGAGGTCGTCAGAGCATTTGCTAAGTCTTCTTCTTCGTCACCATACGCGTCTCCACGCGCATACGACTCCTCCAAGCTCCTCGCCTTCAATTCAAAGGTACTCTCTCTCTCTCTCTCTCTTGCATTTTCTACTTCATTCAAATTCACGAAATCCTGTATTGCTTTTCGCACGATCGGTTTGGTTGCTGTGAGAAGTCGGGAAAAGGAAAGAAAATGATGGCTCTTTGAGTCTCACGTTTTGTTCCGTGGTGTCTCACTGTCTCAATTTTCGAATACGGAGTAGGGAGGTGAATAAACTGAGGTCAGCTAATGCAAGGAGTTGAATTATTGTGTCTTTAATTATTTATTTTTTTGCTTTCGGTTCCTCAGCAAC
Source organism: Malania oleifera (assembly GCF_029873635.1). Taxonomy (NCBI): domain Eukaryota; kingdom Viridiplantae; phylum Streptophyta; class Magnoliopsida; order Santalales; family Ximeniaceae; genus Malania; species Malania oleifera. Next base: position 99,975,221 of record NC_080423.1, read on the forward strand.
TGCACGGATCATCATTACGGATTTTTTTTTTTTTTTTTTTTCTGGTTTCTGTATAAGAATTTTGTTCATCAGTGACTCTATTTCTAAACTTTTTTGTGATCTGATTAGTTGTCGCAATTTCCTGTTTGGTTGCTCGAAAAATACGGGAAAAGAATCGGAACACAATGGAAGAGGAAAATTTATAGTGTCATGTTTTAGGTTGAATTCGCACGTGCTTTTGTTTCATTTTCTAGCATTTTATCAGCAAACAATAGGCTAGTTTTTGTATTTTTCTTTCTAAAATTTTAAGGTTTTTGTTATTTTCAGGGCGAGGCTTTGGGAATTTGAGGTTTTGAAGGGTTTGGAGGTTAAGTTGTTAGGGTTTTGAAAGGGCTGTGAAAGATGAGTGACAATTTGATGGAGAAAGTGAGCGCTTTTGGTGAGCGCTTGAAGATTGGAGGGGCCGAGGTGGGGCGAAAGATGAGTGCAGGCATGACCTCTATGAGCTTCAAAATGAAGGAGCTCTTCCAAGGGCCGAACCAAGTTGACAAGCTTGTTGACGATGCCACTGCAGAGACCCTCGACGAGCCTGATTGGGCCTTGAACCTTGAACTGTGTGACATGATCAACACTGACAAGATCAGTAGTATTGAACTACTCCGAGGTATCAAGAGGCGGATCATGATTAAGAACAACCCCAGGGTGCAGTATTTGGCTTTGGTGTTGCTTGAAACTGTTGTCAAGAATTGTGAAAAAGCATTCTCAGAGGTGGCTGCTGAGCGGGTGCTTGATGAGATGGTGAAGCTGATTGATGATCCGCAGACTGTGGTCAATAATCGCAACAAGGCTTTGGTCTTAATTGAAGCATGGGGCGAGTCTGCTAATGAACTTCGGTATTTGCCTGTTTATGAAGAAACATACAAGGTATATTGATAACCAAATTGGGCCTTATTTTTTGCTTTTTGAAAAGAATTTGTTCCCTTGTTGGTCTGCAGACTCTGCACTGTGGTGGATTCTGATGATCAGAAAAGCTTGAAAAGTATGAATTTTGAGCTGCTCAAATTGTAAGATAATTAACCCCCCACCCCCCCCCCCCCCCCAAAAAAAAGAAAAATATTAATAAATATACTGTCAACTAAGGAACAAGTTACTACCCTTTTCTTTGTATGAAGAAGGTTCTTTTGGAATGGTATAAGTTTGAATTTGTTTGTGTGAAAGTATAATTTTCTGTGCATTCGTTTGATATTTAAACCAATGAGGAAAAAAATAATGAAAAAGTTCAACATTTTTCTATCTTAGGCTTTTTTTTCCCTGGAACAAATACTGAAGACTTGATAATTTTCTCTTTTTCCAGTGATTGAGATAAATGGATTATGAATCCTTAAAACAGATTTTCTTTTTTCCCAGAGTCTTTTATGAACTATTTCTTATCAAATTGATCCTTAGAAAGTCAATGTGCACAACCCAAATGCATGTTGTGGGCTTAATATAGGAAAGAAAACTATGTGTTTTTTGGGCAAGAATATTTGGAGATTTTGTATGTTAAATTTCTCTAACATGTCCCTGTTTTTCAGAGTTTAAAGTCCAGGGGTGTTCGGTTCCCTGGTCGCGATAATGAGAGTCTGGCACCTATATTTACCCCTCCTCGTTCAATTACGGCTTCAGAACTGAATGTTAGTCTTGCTCAGGAAACGCATCGTGATATTCCCATACAAAGCTTTTCAGCCGAGCAAACAAAGGAAGCATTTGATGTGGCACGAAACAGCGTTGAACTTCTTACCACAGTTATATCTTCTTCACCCCAACAAGATGTTCTGAAGGTATTTTTGTTCCTTTCATCGATCACCATTTTTCTATTTGTGTTTATGTGGATGTCCTGATTCTAGTTTGATATTAAATTTGTGATCATCTAAGACCTACACATGACTGATCACCTGGTCGCTTTGTTTTGAATTTCTTGTATCTAAAAATACATTATACCTTCCTTATTTAGACCTTTTGTTGGGTCCAGCTTTGGCCAGAGAAATATTCCAAAATATTAACTGACGAAACCATTTTGGATCATCATGTTGTTTTGATTAATTGGAAAATGGATTGCCTGCTTCGACCATGTGAGTGGCTTGAGAAGCATGAGCCGCATTCTTGTTACGTAGGATCTTGTGATGTGAAAAATAGGATCAGCACACAGCAGTGTCCTGTACTGATCAATTAATAGTTTGAATTTTTAAAATGGGGCAAATTATATCTTAAGTCCTTGAAATTTCATTGCATTGCATTTAATCCCATGAAGTTTTAGTTGTAATTGTTTGATCCTTGAAAAATTTCAATTCTGATGAGATCCTTGAACATAGACTTGAACTAGCCTAAATATGAAACTCCAAGGATCAGATTGTTACAATTAAAGCTTCATGAAGTGAAGTGCAATTTGATGAAACTTAGGACATGTTGTGTAATTTACCAATAATATATCATAGTTATTTATTTACGTTTGTGCGGTGCCTAACTCTAATCAGATTGATGAACTCCCTTTGCATTTTATATAGTAGTTGTAATGTACAACAACAACAACAACTACAACAACAAGCCTTAAGTCCCACTAAGTGAGATTGGCTACATGAATTCTTTTATACAAATTCACATGATCAAGGACATTTTTCTCATCTATCTAAAGAGCTATTAAATCCTTCCTCTCTATCTCATTCCATGTTAATTTAGGTCTACGCCCACCCCCTCTAATTATAGTAACAATAACTGGCTCATTCTTTCTCGCGTGTGCATTGCTTGGCTTGTGTTTTAAATGCTCAAACCATCTAGCCTACCCTTCCCTTAGCTTATCTTGTACCGATGCTATGCCTAACTTATTGTGATTATGATTGTTTCTTAATTTATCCTTTAATGTTATACCACTCATTCAACTTAACATTTACATTTTGACAACTTTTACTTTTTGGATATGTTGTTTCCTAGTTGCCTAACATTTTGATCCATAAAGTACGGTTGGTCTCATAGCCGTCTTATAAAACTTTTCTTTTAATTTTAAGGGTATTCTATGATTTCCCAACATTCTCAAAGCACCCCATTTTACCCAACCTGTTTTAACTATATGTATTACATCATCTTCAATTTCTCCTTTTTCTTGCATAAAAGATCCAAGGTATGGAAATCTACTGGTGCTATTAATTTCTTGATTATCAAGTTTAATTTTATCTCCAATATATCTCCTTATGCAGTTGAAATTACACTTCATATATTCTTTCTTATTTCTACTTATCCTAAAACCTCTAGATTTTAAAGTTGTTCTGCATAGTTCTAACTTAGATTCTACTCCATTCCTACTTTCATCAATCAAGACAATATCATCCGCAAGCAACATACACCATGGGATCTCGCTTTGAATTTTCCTAGTGAGTTCATTAATCGCTAAGGTGAAAAGATAAAGACTCAAAGTAGAACCTTGTTGTATAATTATTGTGATTGGAAATTCTCTAGACTCTTCTCCTACAATGTTAACACTAGTCATTACTCTATCATACAATATCCTTAATGACCTTAGTGTATCTACTACATACTCCTTTCTTTTCTAAAACCCACCAAAGAACTTCCCTAGGTACCTATCATAGTCTTTCTCTAGGTCAATAAAAACCTTATACAAGTCCCTCTTCTTTTCCTAAACTTTCTCATGAATCTTCTTAAACGATAGATAGCTTTCATTATTCGATCTCTCGGGCGTAAAACGAAATTGATTCTTTGAGACCCTTGTTGGGTGATTGATATGTATGCATGGATCAGATATGGTTCTAGGGTGTTTGTTAGATAATTGTAAAGTGAACGCAAGTTAGGGAACATGTATATTACTTAAGAGTAGGGTGTGCGGGATTCTACTTTAACATGTATTGAAATTTTTGAAAACAGTACTACTTTGGTTTATGTGGAAATTTAAATTGACTTGTGAATTAAACTTTCTGACTTCAAGAGCATTATAACTGCAAGTTAAACATTTGCATTTTTTTTAACAACTTTCTTCCTTCAAGAACAACTCAACTCACTCCGTTTTCAAGTTAGAACATACACACCTTATACATTTCAGTTTTTGCACTAGATATTTTTCTACCATGGATTTTCAAAACTAGAAATATATACACATGATTCTTTTAAAAGTTTCAATACAAAGCTATAGAAATTTTTTAAACTAAATTTAATCAATTAATCATCTGTAAATACATGCACTTCGCTTGTGAAGCACTAGTTGCCCACATGTTTTTACACAGACAGTACTAAGCTTGAATGAAGGAGTAGGGTTGCATTAGGTAGCTGACAATCAACGTAAAACTTGTCATATCTATATGATATTAATCCTTACCAAGTATTCACTGGGGTACCCCCTACAAGTGACACATTGCAATTATACCACCTGGGTGCAACAAAATGGGTGGGCTAGGCTGGGTCATTCTAGACGGGAGAGGGTTAATAAGTTAGTATAGGGAGTGATGGTCCTATCCGTATCTATCTCCCCCTTTTGTGAAATAGTTCCTCTCCCCCTCTTGTGCGTTCATAATGAAGATTGGTTTAGGTGATGATGAGCCAAATGATTCAGATCGAAGGAAAACCCTTCGATTTGTGTTTGAACAAGGGCGAGGGGAGTTCATCTTTGCTCATGGTTGAGAAGAACTTCCGTTTGTAATAGATGGGTTAGGTTATTGGAAGAGGCTGTTGTGGTTTGTTGAAGGGTTGTCGGTTTTTGGTTGGATGGAGGGGTTTTCAGAATTTTGGCGAGGGTATTACAAACTACTTTTTGTCAATTTGGACATGAAATTGCCTGATATTCACTTGAAATGCTATAAACTTGCAACATATAAATTTATGTTCTTCCATTATGTACCAAGACTTAAAGGTTGTAGTGTTGTTGTTGTATGTTGTTCCAATTTTTCACCTTGACCATTTGATTGGAGGCTTTTGATTTGGTGCCTGTTGTGATATGGTAATGATTGAATTCTCCATTTTTTTGATGTATATAAACTAACAATGTGATCATTTGTATTTTCCATACCCTCGATATCTATAGACGAATTGGATGTGGATACTATTAAATATTGGAATAGCTTTTGACTACTAGTGACCTTTTTAAATTGTTTTTTATTTTTTTCTTTTAGCATGATGGGGTAAAATGGGCTTTGGCTCCCTTAGTCCATAATGAGCTGGTCAGGAATTAGAACTAGTGAGGAAGGAGGAGGATCTTGGGAGACCCTAATGTGAGAAAAAGAAGGAAATACGAGGCCTTAGATTGGATGAAGTGGAAGTGGACTAACAAGACAAGGGAAGAGAATAGCTCCGAGTTAGGGCTAAGTGGACCTTATACTACGTGAGGTCCATTATTACTCCTTCATGGCCAATCCATCCAGGATTAATGCCATAAAGATGCCAATAAAGTTGACAAATTGTTTACTCATATTTTAACCTTTCAAGCCATAGCATAGAATCATATAAACGAGTAAACAAAATGCCTCTTGTATCCATGACACACATTATCTTAAATGTTTTATATCCTCTTTTGATTAACACCCAACTGCTACTTGTAGATAAAACTCTACAGACAGCAGTACTCAACAAAATAGGTTATGAAATTCCTGTTTGCATTTTCGTAAAGACTAACACTATTTTGCATGCACAGATCTATCCATCATGCTATCTAAAATATACCATTCACATCTTTTATTGCTAAAATGCCAGCGCTTATGCCTGTCTAGATTTGGTAATCAAGTAAACAAAAGCAACCATAATAGCTTTCTATAAAAAATAATCATATGCCATATAAAATTATAGCCAATTACTAAAAGTAGATAATAACATAACAGGCGAGTATAGTTCCAAGCTTTGTGAGCCTTAGAATGCACTTCCACTACATGCGAGCTCCTGAGCTTTGAATCTCCCATTTTTTTATCATTGTTAGAGCACTCTCTATTCAATTTTTTGGAGCACCTTTCCTCCAAGATGGCCTTCTTTCCTTATGGATTCCTTCTGACTTCTCCTTGTTGGTTTCACTTCCCCTAGCTTTTTTTTACCACTGTCACTATATGTTTGATGCATAGGAACGGAATCAAATTTGTTACTTGATTATTACACATTCTTCATTCAATTGTTTTTTTGATTCCATTCTTATCCTATTCCGTTATATGATCTAGATGTGCTGTAAAATGCTAAGCTTGTAAGGCAGGGGATAGTCCCAGAGTTATATGCTAGTAGGCTTTTCTAACATGGTTGAAGTGGGGCACTTCTCTATTGTTTACTCAAACACACCACACTCTACAAGTATGCGAATGTCAAACTTACGGAGCCACACAAGCTATTTACACCCTTGGCTCTCATATACATTGATATATTTTGTTGACAATATCAAATTGCGTTGAGGAAGGTGTTAAGACTATGTGTGCTTGATTTACATTGTTAGCTTTTGTCCTATTAGCTTAAGCTTGTCCAAATCCATTTTGTACACCTCTCCATGTATGAGATAGGTTGCATGTGAGGGCAATTATTTGATGGCTGGAAATACATTGTGGGGCCTAACTCCTAATGGCTTAAGCTTTTGGGACTGGCAATAAACTAACATGTTGTCAAAGATTGGTTGTTAGGTCACAGTTTAAACTCTTCACACACCACTTCTAAAGATGAGGGGTTTTGGCATCATTCTTGTTTTCCATTTCTCTGTTGTACAATGAGGAATTGGAGTATGGCAATGAATTTGTTTATGTTGCTATTTTCGCAAAAAATTAGAAAAGAAAACAGGATATATAAATTTCAATTATTTTGGCAACGTAGCCACAATACTTTAGTGTTCAGAATTAACTTTAATGAATCATTCACTTTATGCATAATGTTGTTCTTAAAAAATTAAAATAAAATGACAATGTTGCTATAAAAAAATAAAAAATAAAATAACCATGTGAATTTTAAATACAGTTTTTGGAAATATTGACGTGGTTTTTGGCTTTTAGTTTGTGTTTCTAATTTTTAACTTTCATTTGTTTGTAATTTTTGACATTGATACCAAATTGCCCCTAAACTTGTGTTAGATTTGGCCCTTTGTGTTGATTTTTGGACTTCCGCTTCCACTTGCGTGTGCTGGTGGGCCTAGCATGTGTGTCACTCCCCGAACCCAACAATGGGACCCAGGGTTTGATGTAGTAACCTATGTCCTTGTATCATACAAAACACAAATGATACGATAGTGAATGAGGGTCTGACCCCGTGGGGTTCCCGTACACCCTATGCACATATATGTAGCGGAAAAGTTCATTCTATACATACACAGTACCATACGAGAGTCTATACCAATAGAGTTTAAGCTCCATAATACAAAACATAACCTAGGGTGCCCGCAATACCCAAAACGACAACCCTGTTACAGTCCAAGTACTTACACTAGTACCCTACGCAGTAAACCGACCATCACGCTCCCAACACAAGGATGCTAGTTCTGGTTTCTCAAAGGATCTAAAAAGATGTATGTATGATAGGGGTGAGACACCTCTCAGTAAGGAAGAATCAGGTTATATCGGTTTGTGACATATGAGTGTTATCATGACATATAAGATATGCACAGTTCAGTTCCAGAATTTCCACAAAACAGTACTCAACACACACAAGATCAAGTAACCCGGTGTCGTCACACCCTTCGGCGTGAAGCCGACTCTCATTACACGGCATCCCCGGCACATGGCGTAGCCCCAGGCTCCCATGACATTGTACTGGTACATCTGGTGGATCCACACCCTTCGGTGATCAACCGGTAAGAGACGATATTTCACGTCCTCGGATATAGAGCCGGACACTCTTGCCACTAGCAGGCGATATTTCATGTCCTCAGATATAGAGCCGGACACTCTTTCACAACTTCGGAACACACGTTCCTATATCTCATTTCAGCAAATCACAACTTATGCATATTCATATAACAGTACATTCCACACTTATTTGGTAATCTCAAAAATCATGCTTTTCAAAATACATTTTAAACAAGTCAAGGCACGACCATCTCCATAACACAATATATAACACAATATATCTACGGTTTTCCAACGAAACCAGAGATGCAACCCAATGCCCTCTTTTTCCCAAAACTATAATATAAAAACCCTATAATTTTCACCCATTAGATTTCCCCAAATAAGTAGTCAAAACACATACAAGACCGTGAACCACAATTCTATCGGATCCGATTTCGAAAATAACCGATATAAACAGAATCCCCTTACCTTTCCCCGAAAATCCAAACCCGAACTCTATGACTCTTAAACAGCGAATCGAGTTTCCAAAACCTATAAATCATAGTACAATACATACTTACAATTCCATTCTCTACATATCTTCCAAAACGGAAATGAAAATCGAGCCTTACCTCGATTTTGGGTCAAAACCCGGAAATCCTCGAAACGAAGATCCGTTCCACAAATCAAGAAGAGAATCCTTCTCTGATCCTCGTAGTAACGTCAGATGGTCGATTCTAACGACGAACGACGAAGAAATCTAGAGAGAGAGAAAGAGTGTGGCTTCGAGTTCTCAGAGAGAGAGAGAGAAATTTGGATATCTTAGCTTCTAAGCAACTCAACTGATATTTATAGCACCTTTGACTTGGCCAACCTCGTCGACGAGGCGGCGTCTTCGTCGACAAGTCAACAAAGGGAGTTTGTCGAAGTAGCTGTGGCCTCGTTGACGAGCCCGAGATTTCCGATTTTCCCGAAACCTCTCGGCTTCTCCTCGTCGACGAGCCTCTGCATTTCATTGCCGAGCAACAGAAGGGCCTTCGTCGACGAGGCCTGCTCAATTTACTGTTTTACCCCTTTCTTATTTATTTATTCCACATATCACGGGTCGGGTTCTTACAATGTGAGCAGGTGATCTGGCACGTGAGGGAAGTGAGCATTGGCGTGCTCGTTATATATGGTTAGCCTGTTTCCATTGGGTTAAGCTTGTTGGACTAGCAACAATCCCCTTGTGTGTTGTGGGGAGAATGGGGGATACAAACTTTTTTTGCTTTGACACATTTGAAATAAACTACATGATTTAAATTGGTGTTTGTTGTTTTGCACTCATTCAGGCTTGCCTTTCTAGTATTCCTCTATATTTCTTGTCAATCTTTAGATTGCCTGTGAGGATAGCCAGTACAATAGTATTGAGAAGATCATGTGAGATTTTCTCTTGTTCGGGGTGCGGGAGAATAAATATTATTTGGTTAGTTTAGAGGTTGTCTGTAGGTCTAAAAAGGAGGGGTGTTTGGTCCTGGAAAGCTGTTATCTGAGAACATTGTTTTAATGGGTAAATGGTTTGTGGCAATTTCCCTTAGAGGAGTCTTCCCTTTGGCATAAAATTATTCAGAGTAAATTTGGCTTGCAGGATAATGATGGGATGCTAATTCGGGTTTGAGATGTTCTTTTGACAGTCCTTGGAAGGACATTTCATAGTTATATCCTCATTTTATTCCTTATACACATTTTATTATGGGGAATGGGTATCATGTTCGGTTTTGGGAAGACATTTGGGTTGGGGGGGGGGGTTCTTAGCTTTGTTCATCTTTTCCCAGTTTGTTTTCATTGTCCTCTTTGCACAATGAATCAATTTCTTCTTTCTTTATTTCTAATGGGGCTGGTTTCTATTGGGATTTCCATTTTCATAGGGATCTAAATGATAGGGAGGTTTTGGAGTTTGCTTCATTAAGTTTGTTGGATGATAGGTTCCTTTCCCAAAGGAGAGACTATCATTCTTGAATTCTTGATTCTTCTGGGGAGTATTCTTGTAAATCTTTTTTTGAGCATTTAACCAATAAAAGCTTGTCTTTCCCACTTCATGGATTCATTTGGAAGGCTAAAGTCCCCTCTAAGATTAAGGCTCTTTTTTGGTTGGTTGTTCTAATAGAGTTAAAACTAGCAATCTGCTGCAGAGTAGGAGGCCTTTTAAGGCTTTATCTCTGGATGATTGTTCTCTCTGTTTTCAAAATTCAGAACCTTCTTTTCATTTTTTTCTTCATTGCTCCTTTTTTTGGAGGTTGTGGAACAATCCTTTTTTGGTTTATTTGGAGAGAATTGGATTTGTCCGGAGTCAGTGGAAGATTTGTTGACCATCCATTTTTCAGGATTTGGCAAGGATGCTTCAGCCTTTGTGTAGATGTGCAATTTTTGCAGTTTTGTGGGGGATTTGGTTGGTAGTGCTCATTTTTTAACAGGGAAGAAGGTGTCGTCAGTTATGCTTTGGGATAGGATTTATTATTTGGCCTCCTTGTGGGGTTTTGCAGCTGGGTGTGAATTTTTTTTTCCATTTTCTGCTTTTTACAGCATGATTGGTTGGCTGTGCTGTTTTGATTTATTTTGATTTTGTTTTGTTCCTTTTAAGGAGGATTACTTATGCTTCTTGTCAAACTTCTTCTTCTTAATAAAATCCTTTTTTTCTATTAAAAAAATAGTGTCCGTCATTTAGTACTTGTTACTTCACATTTTTAATATTTTATAATAACATGTATTATCATATATATGTATATGTACGTACATATGTATGTATATATAAAATCAAAGGTCCAAAATGTGGTCTTAATGACCTGAGATGCTATAGTGTGACACATACCCAGCTGAAACTGTCCTCAAACTAGACTGACAGGAACACTTGCTCCTCTTTCTGGAAGTGTTATTCTTCTCTGCTTAGTCTTATTAGGTCTTATATCTCTTGAGCATTGCAAGGACTTTTCCCTTTGTTTACAACAGCTGAAGAATATAAAGCTTTTGTTTAGCCGTAATAGAATATGAGCAATTACTTCTAATCTAATGTCCCTTTGATTAGAGCTTGGATTGGTGCATTTGGTTGAAAGGCAGGCAGCGCAGACAATCTATCATGTTCTTGGTGCTCTTGATAGTGCTAATAAATTTTCCTCAGGTTTTTGACAGTGTGAAAGAGATCATGATTGAATTAAGCCCATTAAGAAAATTAATTATGATTGGCCATGAATGACCAGGAAGCACCTGTTGTCAAGAGTTGGTCTTTACCAAGATAAACCATTTGGCTAACTGTAAGCTTTTAACTGCCTAAGCAGCTTTACAGACCAATATCAGTAGCAAGTTGAGCAACTATAAATGGTCCATTTCCTGAATGATATAAATGATATATAGTATGGCCATTAGCTACTTCACATTGTTCATGGACCACCGTAATTCTACTGATTCGCAGAATGACAGAAACAGTGAGTGTTTTTGGACATAGCCTTTTTTTTTTTATCAGTCAAAGAGAGAATTTCAATAGAAGGGGTACCTAGGGAGTGCCAACCCAAGACATTTCAACTACAATTCAAAAAATCATTAAGGTCAAGAAAAGCAGGTTTTTTCATTGCATACCAGAATGTTAGGCTTTGTAACCATCTTGAGCTGACCAAAAGAGGTTTCCTTCCCTTCAAAAGCTCTTCTATTCTCTCAGTCCAGACAATCCAAAAAGCAGTGAAGGGAGCAGCTATGCAGGTTTTCTTGTTTCTGTGCGGTGCACGCTCTAAGCCCTGACCAAGCCCACAATTCTGGAGCAACTGTTTTAGCTCCCACCCAAGACAGGCCCAAAAATGAAAGAACTGTTTCCAGAGTTCCTTGGTCTGAGAACAACAAAATAGGAGATGGCGGGCAGATGCTCCATCCTCTTTGCATAAAAGCACCTTTTAATCAGAGTTTTCCACTTTTCCCTCTCTTTTGCATATTATTGATGATAAAGATCTTCTCTCAGCTAGTAACAAGAGCAACTTTTTCTGTACCTCATACTTTCCATATTTCTTTCCAAGGAAAGCTGCCCCTTGATGAAGCTCTGACCTGCTTTATTATTTCATCACAGAAGGGTTTCAAGCTGACTTTGCCATCCACTGTTGCTTTCAAATTTTTCTGTGCTCCCTAAATTTGTCAACCCTTTATCTCATAGAGATTATTAAAAATTCATAGAGGAGTTGAAGTTTCCAATCCTGAGGCTGCCTTCAGAAATTTATGTTCCAAATCACTGTGTCATTTACTCAAGTGATAGTATTTGCAACCAGAGTGCAGAATCTCTTTTTCCATCAACAAGAGTCACATGTTGCCAGATTTCATCCCACCCTTTCCTTATCCACCTCCACTCTTACACCATAAGTCTCCCTAACATCTTTCATGACCCAAAGTGCCATATTTGGAAGCAGGAACCTTCCTTTACGGGCTTTCCTTTTCACACGAAGCGCTAAATCCATTTATTGAGGAGGGATTTGTTGAAACTATTGAGAGATTTAATGCCAAGGTCTCCAAGTTTTGAGGTAATTTAGCCCCTTTCAGTTGATCAAGTGGTACATGAACTCATCCCCAAATTAACTCAATAAGAATCTCTACTCAATGCCTTCCAGTCTCTTTACCATTAAACAGAGATGGGAAAGGGGCCTATGAAATGCATGGTTAGATCAGCCATGGTACTTCCAGAGTTTGTCATCCTCTGCCATACAGTTAATTTTTCTTGAATTTCTTAACAATGGATTCCCATATTACACCATAGGAAGTGAACACAGATTGCATCCCATAGTGTTAGCAAGTACCTCCTGTCAATCCCTTTGTTGGAATAAAAATTTTTTTTGAGCCAATCAAAAAGTGACAAGTCAAACCAAATGGGTTCAAGAAGGAAAACATAGAAGGCCAATTAAAATGTGCTATGTATTGCTATGAGATCCCGTTTAATAAGGACAAATGAAAAATCACCAAGTGTTTCGAGCTTCATTTAAGATAATATTGTCATGGCAGTGAATTATTTCCACATCATCAATCAGTTCTAGAATCTACAACTTGACCACAAGCACCTCTCTCATGTTGAAAGATTTTTTTTTTTTTTATAACAAAAAATTTAATTAATGCAAGATCAGAGAAAAATCAAAGTGTAGGAAAGATTGCAATTAATAAGGTCTGTTCTGATTATTCAATGCTACTGGAGCTCAGCCTTAAAACTCCCGATTGCAGTTATTAAAAGTATTGAAAAAGAGCTTAACTACTTTCTTTTTAAAGGCAATGATTGGCACTCTCAAGGCTGCAAGGTAAGCTGGACTAAAATCTGTAATCCCTTTTCTAAAAGTGGGTTGAGTGTCAAACTTGTTTCAGATGTTAAACTGCTATGGTTCATTTGCTCTTCTGGAAGTTTCTTATGCGTCTCTTGGATTCACTTTTACAAATTGAAGAACAAGAGCATTTGGGCAGTAAAGCCTTCCCAAAATCCTGTTGGATATGGAAGAAACTGCGAGTGATGCTGTTTTCTGTTGCTTCGTGTATCTCATTGGTGATGAGAGGCCTAATTTTATTCTATAATAACTGGCACCCCTTAAGCCCTTTTGATGTATGTTTTGCTCCCTTGATAGAAGCTGATCTTGGGATTCCAGTTGATGCTAAGTTTCAAGCATTATAAAAGATGGGCATTGGCATTGGCCAAATACCTGTGAAAATGGTTCAGTTTTATGGTTGCTGCCCCCTCATGTTCTCTCTCATTCACCTCTGCTTGGGAGCATATTAGAGAGAAAAGCCTTGTGGTCATTTGGTTCAGGCTCAATATTCCCAACCATGCTTTCATATGCTGGTGGTGGCAGTTTTGAACTGATTATTCACTCTTGACAGACAGCAGGTTTGCGTAAGAGTTGACACTGCCTCCTGCATCTTCTGTCATAATCACATGGAGGAAAGAGACCGTTTGTTCTTTGCATGTGTTGTTACTAGAATGCCCTATGAGAGAGGCACTTCTGGCTTCAATCTCCCTGGACATTTCACAGATTGGGAAGAGGATTCGTTTGGTTTTTCTCCTTCAATTGTTCAGCTACTACTATCAAGTTATCATTTTGGAAGGCTAGAAAAGCTGCTTTGTTTGAGAGTGCTCCTATGAAATCTGATGACCTATTTCAGGTAGTGTTTGGGAGTATTTCGAGGCTTGGCTTTGGATTTGTAAGTTTGTAACACAGGGTCATTGTATTTTGTTTGATTTTAAAGGCAGGTGTTCTGGTATTAGAAAGTTTATGCCCCTTATAACCTAACAAGATTTGTTAGCTTTTCTTTCTAATTGTTATTCCCCTTTTGCTAATATTTTCTCTCATTCTAAAAAAAACATTGATACATGCCAATTGCTTACCCTATAAACTTTTCACTTTTCAGTCTAGAAGCAAGTTTTTTTGAGGTTTTAGACACCCCCTACAAGGCTAATAGGCTGGAAATATTTGATATTGATGGCACGAATTCTTTTGAGAACCAGAGCTACCAATATTGCATCAACTCTGCCTGCAAAATCCTCTGTTGTATAGATATATTCGAAGATCTTCATCACATCCTTTTTGACGACTTCCTAATTTGGATGCCGGAAAACCATTGTGAAAGCTATGCCTTCATTATTTGATTAATGACAAATATCCATTTGTTTCTTTGGTGCAGATAGTAACTCTCCATATTTTCAGAGAGTTCTTTATGACTGCCCATTTCCTTCTATTCTTGGACCCCTAATATTCCAAGCTATTATATTTAAGACCACCTTTGCAAATAATTCCTTTTTTTTCCTCCTCATATCATCTCTTTAATTGGTTTCTTCTCCTTTCATTTTGTTGCAGCTAACATAAGATTCCATTTTTAGTACTAGGGAGATCTTGGGCTTATAAGGGTGGTTTGGACTCCAACTACGTGAGATGCCTTTTATAGGATAAATTTGTGAGGCCAGTGGGCCAAAGTGGACAATACCTCACCGGAGTTGGGTCCAGGACCGTTACATTTGGTATCAGAGCTACCTTGGGGGTACCATCATGTGGGTGGATCCTACATAGAGGTGTAAGCCACTCTGACGAGGGTGTCAGAGATCAGAGGGGAGAGCCTGTCACGGTCCCATATTGGATCTGTACAAGGGAGATCTTAGGCTGGAGATCTTAGGCTTATAAGGATGGCTTGGACTCCAACTATGTGAGGCGCCTTTTATAGGACAAATTTGTGAGGCTAGTGGGCCAAAGCAGACAATACCTCACCGGAGTCGGGTCCAGGACTGTTTAGTTTTGGCCCACCTTTCTTTTTTTGCTTCTGCTACTTGTTCCCTTTTTCCTGTCTCTGTCCTTTTCTTCCTTTCTATTTCTTCAAAAGGACTATAAATCTGCTCTTCAAATCCTTGAAAGGAAACACTGATATACTTATTGGCAGCCTTCACTTTGCGTAGGACCCATTCTGAAAGCTGCTTCTGATATCAGATTGCTAATTGGGATGCAATCAATGGTTTCAAACCTTTATCCTTCAATACTTTTTGGTTCATCAGAGAAAACTTTGGGAAGGACAGGATTTATGACAAGATATTGATACTTAGAAATTGACCCTTTATCAATTGTGTTTTTGTGCCTCCTTTGCCACCATTATTCTGTTCCTTTGTGCATTTTCCTGAGTGACGAGGATCCCTTCTTTTGTGATTGTCTCCTCTTTTTTTTTTTTATTTCCCCTTAAAATTTCATTAATGCTGTTGGTCAACCCTCAGCAACTATTCTGCAAACTTACTTCTTTGAATTTTCCTAATCATTGAAGCTTGTCTCTAGTTGTAAAGACAATGCGAGCTGGGGTAGCGGGCTCTTGAGGTAGAGTCTGTTTTGAGGGACCTCCTACTTTGTGAGAGGACCGTGAGTATATGCAAAGTAGGATGGCTCAAATTCAAACAGACTGGGTTCAAACCTGAGGGAGCAATCAATATGAGCCTCTCCCCTAACGTTTTGATACTCTATAGATTTTGGGTCTTTGAGGAACGAGAGGCTCGTCTTTTAAAACAAAAAGTTTGAATTTATCCAGCAGTAACCCACCCTGCTCTTAGCCTTCATGTGTGGAGGAGTGCGAAGAAGATTGATTGCATACCCCCACTCTATCTTTATATATCTTCATATTCATATATGTAAATATAAATTCCATATAGGATATGGAGTGCACATAGCACCCCATTTCTATTTTTTTTTGCTATCTCTATTTGATTTGTATTGATTCCGAGCAATTTGAAATAATTGAAAGGAGATTCTTACTTGAATGACTCTAATTCCTAGATCTATTCTTATTTCATATATGAATCTAAGTATGCATCTAAAGAACCAAATCAGGAAGGAACAACCATATGGGGCATTTTCTAAAAGAAAACCAAGCTATTTTCTAAAAGAAAACCAAGCTATCTCTAGCATTATGAAGAAGTAATTGATTCACCCGTTGACAGATGATCTGAGGAACTCTATGTTGGATTTCGATAAGTGGTAACCACTTAACACTCAGTTTGTGTGATATGAAATAAGTCAATGAAGCATAAATCCAATTTCTAAAAGAACATAATAAAACAAGCTATAAGTGCATAGCATGTGATCCACTCAAGGCAAGGTCATACATAGTATCTTGTTGGTCATTAACTTCTGATAATACTTGTTATCCAAAAGAAGGATTTCTGATGATATCAGGAATTTACCATGAGTGTTTGTTTTAAGATTGAAAAGAGTGTTTGGTGCATTTCTTCAGCTTTATGAGTGCCAAGGTTTTGTTCTTCTCACTCCCGAAAGACAACCAAGGCTTGGTGAACCATTTTTAGCTCCTCCATGTCTGGGAAAATGGAAGTCCTGGATTCCTTCAATATTCCATTGTGTGCAGCAATTTGTCCTCCCCTCTTTGAACATGAGATTGAAGGTTTTCCTTCCAACAGCCATGAAACAACAGTCATCTCCTCTCATGAGAGCGAGTGAGATAGAGGAAGCTTCTTCTTGGAAACCAACTGTAGATGAGTTAATTTGTGCAGTGACAAATCCTAATTCAATGTCATGTTAACATGTTTTTGGACATAGTCATAAGAGTGCAGCTAGCATGGGTGCCAGATGTGGTCAGAAGCACTGTTGGCTAGATGACAGCCATACATTGAGTTCAAATGCACATGCTTTTTAGTCATCAAACTATTTTGATTGAATTGAGAATGCTAGGACAGATGATGGTTTAAATGTAGAACTCTAAAATATAAATTAAGGAATGAACATATATGTAGTGAATTAGCTGTAGCACCTGTACAAGATAAGATCAAGGCGGTTAAGAAGGTTTGGGTGCTTTCAATGCAGGGCAAATAACGTTCCTGTGAGTAGTGAGAGGAGGGGATAGACCTATGATTACTTGGAACACGACAGGGAGTAGGGATTTGATGTCACTTCAACTTTTGAAGGAATAGCCCTAAGTCATGAGGAATGGCAGAAGAAGATTCATGTAGTTGACCCCATCTAGCAGGACTGTATTTGTGTTTATGGGAAGTGTGTAATATATATCTGGATTCATATACTCACACACACACACACACACACACACACACACAAGATAGTCTATGGAGAATACTCCAAGCATCCCATTAGGTTTTTGGGAATTTATTTCCTTTACTTAAGAGTATAACTGTAAGATTGTCAACCCAGCCTCCAAAGGCTATTTGAAGTTGTTGAGGGAAGCATTTTGCTATCATGTTAATTCCATTTGTTTGGGCTTGATATGCATTGTTGGTCCACAACTTTATATTTTAAGGGCGAGACGGAATCTAGTATGGCATCAGAGCATGGTGGTTGCTGAGGAGTCTTGGGTTCAATTATTGCTGACTCTGTTTATTATCTGTTTGGTAAATTATTTTTTTCACCAATCATGGGTGCTAATTTACCTCAATTTACTGATTCAAATGAATTCCATGGAAGGGTTATTTAACGCATCTATGCTCTGTGACAGGTTGACCATTTGTTTGATCTCAAGACTGTTAACATTTAGAGTGC
This sequence comes from Malania oleifera, assembly GCF_029873635.1. NCBI lineage: Eukaryota > Viridiplantae > Streptophyta > Magnoliopsida > Santalales > Ximeniaceae > Malania > Malania oleifera. The sequence goes on from NC_080423.1 coordinate 99,992,976, forward strand.
TTGAAATTTGCAGTGATGGTTTAAGGAAGGTTACAATATATGAATGTTCTCCTCCCTCACCCAAAGAAAAAAGGAAAAAATTAAAGTGCTATTAGACTCGTATTACAGTTCAGATGTGATTAAACTCTTATCATAGTATGCGTGCTCAATTCAAGAGTTCTGAGGGAAAATTATATATATTGCTTGTACTTGTGGGGTGGTGTGGATGAGATACGCGAATTCGCTATTTATGCTTTTATTTTTTGCCTGCTAACAATCTTTATTAGCAGGATGACTTGGCAACCACACTTGTCCAGCAGTGCCGCCAATCCCAATACACTATTCAAAGAATCATTGAGACATCTGGAGAAAATGAGGCGCTGCTCTTTGAAGCCTTGAATGTTAATGATGAGATCCAGAAAGTCCTCTCCAAGTATGAAGAGCTGAACAAGCCATCTGTAGCTCACACCGAGCCAGAACCTGCGATGATCCCTGTTGCTGTTGAGCCTGACGAATCACCCCGTCTTGGAAAAGAAGATGCATTGATTAGAAAACCTGCTGGTTCACGGAGTGGCGCTCAGAAGGGGAGTAATGATGATGTGATGGATGATCTTGACGAGATGATCTTTGGCAAGAAAGCTGGAGGCAGTTCTGAAGGGGGGAATGATCCAAAGAAGCAGCATCCATCAAATGATGATCTTATCTCCTTTTGAGTTTCCATACAGAAAGATTTCATATTTTATTTTTTTAAAAAAATGAAGTCCTTTGCCTTGTCGATGTCAAGCAGTTGATAAACACAAACGTTTTATAGCTGAAAGCCTACCTTTATGAACAGGACCGGAGACTTTTGTCGAGTTTCACATACCATTGTTTCTACACATTTTGTGTAATTATTGTCTTGGGTTTGCCACATAATTGCTTGCCAGGATGCATAAAAATGGATTTACGACGGACATATTTAATTAGTATGGATCTGATTTTTAATGCAATGCCAATGCCATGATCTTGTTCCATATTCTCTGTGGATCTTGTTCTGGTCTCCAGCATTTTGAGGGTACTTGGATGAAATGGTATTACGGTGATGACTGATGAGGGTCATGTGTAGATACTAGATACTTTTTTGTGCTTGTTCCTAGGTTCATTTTAATGGCTATGGTAATTTTCCTGCTGCATGTAGAGTGCTCTTTTAGAAAGTTTGAAGAAAAAAAGAGGTGATGCAGCATTTAGAATGAACGACTATGAAATATGTCAATACATTTTTTGAGGAGACGTCTCTCTCTCTTTCTCTCTCTCTCTCTCACAGTAATTTTTAGAATTTATACTGAATAACTTTTAATTTGTCACTAACCATTAGATGAAATGTTAGAAATCCATCTCTTTAGGCCTTGCTTGAAACATTTGTCGTCAAAATGTGAGACATGTATATGTTCCTACTAACTTTAGATGGACATCGAGCATTCAAAGAATGGTGGACCAAAGTTTTGAAGAGCGAAATTGATTTTATTTTTTATGGCAATTTAAGAAATGTTCCTTATTTTTTTTAATAAATTTGTTCAGGAAATATCTATTTCTAGATAAATTTTAAGAGAGAAGGCCTAAGAAATGTTAGACACTGAAAAAATAAATTAATGAAAATTTTGTAGTTAGCCAACTTATTAAGTTAATAAAAATAAAGATTCAAACTATATTGAACAAATCATGCCTTTACAAGCTTGAAATTTGAATTTAGATTTAAGTTCTATAAATTTGGACAAAATGCAGCGTGGTAGTGTATTAATTTATTCTCAAATTAACAAAAATTCAAATCTAAATTCCAAAGTTCATCTTTTCAAACACCAACATATTTTTAGAATAAAAAATTTAATTCTTTTTAAAAATAATTGATGCCCTAAACTCTAATTATTTGTTTATATTATAATTTATGGTCTGTCTGGAAACCTGTTGGAGTTCTGCACATTGGTGTATAGAAATCTAACTACACCGTTTGGGATCACATTTAATAAGAGCCTGAATTTTGAATTTGGGTGACATTCGAGGGAATCTGATGCGCGGAAGCGCAATCCATGAATTTCAAAGGCTCTTAACCCAAAAATTTGGATTTGTGTCTTGAATTTGATCCCGAACACGCTTCTCTTCTTCCTCCCGCCGCCGTCGAAGCTCCTTTCTTAATCCCCGATTTCTCCTTCTGGACACAATCTTGCTGAAGCTACAACGAGCTCGTTGGAGCTGTGTCTGCCTTCAGGTATAGATTTTTCATTACCTTCTGCTTCATATTTTCCGCCTTATCCTCCTCCTCCTCCTCCTCTTCTTCCTCTCTCTCGTCAAAAAAATCGTGAAGATCTCCTTTCGTGGTAAATTAGCGTGCAGTGTGTATCTTCTTCACCTGATGGTAATTTCATACTTTTCTTTTGATTAGTTTGTAGAATATGAAGAAATCAACAAACAACAGAGCATAATAGTAAGTTGCTATACATGTTATCCAATCCATGTAGGGCAGCAATTGTGGCGCCTTCATTCCAACCCATGTATATGTATTTTTGTGAAATGGTGCTCGAGTTCAATCTGCATTCGTGTGATGTTGTAGTGGTTGTGTGACGCTTGATCTTCAGGTGTTTGTGTAAATGCCCCAGTGGGCTATGTTTGCACTGGTCTTAGGGTGCATGATTTGGTGTAGGTGTGTGTCTTATTGCGTGTGTTTGAAACTGCAACGGATGGGGGGAGGAAATTGGTTCCCTTCCTATTGTATTGGCCATGGTTATTTGTGGGTATTTTTCTGGATTTCTTCTGTATAGTTTTGAATTATATTTGGGACGTTGGTGGCTCTTCCCTCACGTGTCTTACTAGTTATTGTTGATTTATGGAGGGAGGAGCCAAGGTTGGCCCAGTTGCACATAGATCCTGGATTCCAATTTGTTCCACTAGTCATCCTGCCAATTTTTGAGTTACATAAGAGGGGAATTTTGGGAAAATTTGGAGTTTTTGATGACTAGGGATGGCAGTTGGCAATTTGGTAAATTGCACTGGCTGTCTGGTGGTGAACTATGGGCCAAGTTGCAGTCGGGTTTGAAACTTCAGTTTTTGTACTGGTGGTCCTACAACATCTAGTGAGTCAATGGTTCCTGCATTGCACACGTGAAAGCTGGGGATCAAGCAGCAGGTAGCATCTGGATTTGGGGCACTCGATTGCAATAGGGTAGTATTTCACACCAGTTCCTATATATTCAGTTTAGCTAACAACATTAATTAAGATACTTTTGCTTTTAGATAACTGTTTTGAGGACTTTGAATCTAAATGACTGTTCTCTGTATTTATGAATTTATTAGAGGACTTTGAGGAATAAAATACTTGGTTACTAAACTTTTAAAAAATGTTTTACATTGTGTGCTATGATATAAATTTTTTCTAGTCGAGTCACTAAAGCTGTTGTTGTTACTAATTAAATGCTCACAGCAGGTTGGACCACCTGGTCACCTGATAGCATGTGGATTTTGTGTGGTGACTAGTGTCATGAGACAAGCTTGTTCAGGGTTGTGAATGTGTTATTGTGGTAAACGATGTATACTTTCCGTTGACTAGTTAAACAAGAGTGTTTTAGCTAGTGCTGCACAGTCTTTCACAAGGAATTGTTCTGCCCATGACAGACTGGACGTGTTGATGTGCAGGATCCATAGGGAAAGTAAGGAACGCAGTTGGAGAAGCCATACCTGAGCACCTATTGTACCATATTCATTCATTTTTTCTCCTTTTTCATCTTTAAAAATTGTCAACACAATATTTGAAGAAGGATAAATTGGATTTTCTTGTGAGAAGGAGAGCATTTTTGAGAGAAATCTGCGAAGGAGGGCCACACAGATTTATACAGTCAAATTTAATAAATTATAAAGGGACTCTTAAAAGCGGGTTTGGGCCAAATGGACAAAGGTAGTTTTCCTTTCTCAAAAAGGAAGCTTGGGTCTTGATGCCGAGGGTAACTTTCTCTTTCTCAAAAAGGAGATGAGGACCCAAGTGCTCTAGGGGCCAGAATGACTTTCTCAAAAAGGGGAGCTTGGGGCTTGAATTGGCTCAAGGCTGGGGGATTTTTCTCTTCTGACAAAATGAGCTGAGGGCTCGAATTGGCTGAGTGCTAGAATGGCTTCTCAGAGTTTCGAGTTGCAAATCCCCCCAAAAAAAAAGGAAAAGAAAAAAAACAACTTGTATTTAAGAGATTATACTCTCAGTTGAACTATGCCTTTTGTTTCAAGTTCTTAAGCGTTAGCTACATGATTTGCATGTTTAATTTTTTTTTACCTTCATGAGGGTTCTTGACTTCGAATCATTCACATGGACTTTAAAGCTAGCAATGCGTTATTAGACTGTGACATGAACCCAAAAACCTTTGGGCTAGCAAGAATCTTTGGAGGAAATGAAGGTGATGCTAATACTTCTAAAATTGTCAGAAACTGGTAAGTAAATTCATTTATTTTGTTTCATTCCCCATGACTAATTATAGTTTAATAGCAAGTCTTCTTTTTAAGAAAAATTTCACATTCTTGTGACAACAATATGGCTTAATAAATTTGTAGTATTTTGGCTTGCATAAACTTACTCTGCTTCTCTCGAGGCCAAAATCTACTTGAGGTCCCATTATTCTTCAATTTTAACTTATTAATTACCTTTCACTTATTTTCATTTGCTTGTGTCCATCAATCAGTGTTTAAAACCTTTCTGCAACCTCTTCTCTTTGCAGGTTTGATGCAAAATGTCCCCAAGAGCTGCCCAAATCCGCCTTGTCAGTATGCATCCTGAAGTTTATGAGCCATGTGATGATTCTTTTGCGCTAGTTGATGCACTATTAGCTGATCGAACTAAACTGATAGAGCATCATCCAACATTGTGCATGGAAGTGGGTAGTGGTAGTGGTTATGTTATTACTTCCCTTGCTCTTATGCTCAGAAAGGAGGCTCCTAGAGCTCAGTATTTTGCAACTGATATCAATCCGCATGCCATGGAAGTGACACGAAAGACACTGGAAGCACATGGTGTTCATGCAGAATTGGTAGCCACAGATATTGCGTCGGGACTGGACAGGAGACTCGCAGGATTGGTGGATGTGATGGTTGTGAACCCACCATATGTGCCAACCCCTGAGGATGAAGTGGGACGTCATGGGATTGCATCTGCATGGGCTGGAGGAGAGAATGGCCGAAGCGTTATTGATAAGATATTGCCTGTAGCTGACAATCTTTTGTCAGACAGGGGCTGGTTGTACATGGTCACCCTTTCTGCAAATGATCCTTCACAGATCTGCCGTCAAATGGGAGAGAAGGGTTACGCAGCTAAAATTGTTGTCCAGAGATCGACAGAGGAAGAGAGTCTTCATGTTATCAAGTTTTGGCGTGATGGTACCCAATCAATGGCAAAGGAAATGTCAAACACGAACAACACAGTATTTAGAGGGGTCCTGGAATCTGTTCGCTCGCAATTTCCTCAATTATTGTTCTGGAGCAATGGCCATGACAACAACAGCTGACAAATGGAAGGGTAGAGGTTTCCTTGATTATCTCACCTGCCAAAGCTATATCATTTCATTCCTCTGAAAAAAAAAGCATTCGGTAAAATATGATTCATTTATCAACGATTTTTGTAATTTTTTGTTTTGACAAATATGTTCACTAAAAGTCTTATGATTGCTTCTCTTAATCAAAGTGAGGGCCTTGGCCAGACACTTGACATTTTTGTGTTTATTTTTGCTAAAAGTTTCCTTAATGACATTTTACTTCCCACGTGACAAAATCAAGTTTATTCAGCACAATTTCTCTGTGTATAGTGGGCAACCTATATTTTTGCTAAAAATATTCTCAACTACTTAATAGCTATGTAGTTTCATTCACAAAATTCCTTTTCAGTAAACATATTTAATTTTGCTGGCGGCTTTTGCAGTTTTTTGCAGCAATGGCATCTGGCTCTGAAATTGGTTGTATTTGCATAATAGTTCATGCAGTTTTTAGGGATTTTTTTAGCCTCCTAGGATGCATTTTGTTTTTGTGGATTGGTCATGTTGGTCAGGTTATTCCTTAGTTTCCTTTTGGTGCAACAAAAATGTGGAATAGGACTAACCAGGACCATTTTCATGGTGGCTGGTCTTGCCTTCCTCATGAGTTAGGAGGGGTTGAGCAGTAAAATACTGAACTGTCCTTGTTTTTTTGGTCTTTTTAAATGAAATTGTTCTTTTCATCAAGGATGTTTTGGTCTTTTGAATGACTAGCCTGTCCTTTATAAGTGATAATTTAGACATAAAATATAATAAGTAGCATAGCTGTTGAAGTCCAATATTATTGACTATAGTTTAGCACTTCAGCTTTGCAAACTATGGCCATAAAAACCGTGGCACCCTTAATCACCAAGCAGGATTAAAAACTATATGAAACTAATTATACTAATATATATCTAGGGCAAGTACTACACGTGCAAACTCACGACACAAAAGAAGGATCAGAGTGTTAGTATTTTCTAACTACTATCGTAGTTTTTTTAGGCAATTTTTTGAGATTTTAATGTTCCTCCGTTGTTCTCAAATAGGGTTGGAATCGAAAGATACCGTTTGCATTTTCAGGCTTGTGTCGATGGAAGACATCGTCTCTTCTTAAGCTATCATTGATAAAAAATATCGAGTCATGGGGATCATGTTCACTAAACATGGTTTTTATGAGTGCAATGTTTGTGTTAATAGCATTTCCATTTTTTACTGTCATCTATTGATATGAAAACTTTACTAAATTATTTTATGCTACTAAAAATGATGCCCATATCATTCCACAGAAATAAATAGACTTTAACGGCTTTAGTGATGACTTATATAGCTTTAAGCATCGATAGTTATTATTGTTAGTATCTTCTTTAATTACCACAATAATGAAACATACGAAGCCTCTTGGGGATTGTATTTGTTTCTCGGGAAGCCTATTATTTACTTGCCTTGCCAATGCTCATTGAAAATCAATTTCTAAATAGGATTGTTTTATTCACTACTTCTGCAATGTTTAACGGCAATAAGATTTCCTTTTTCCTAAAATTGTGTTATTAAATACAATTTATCGCAAAATTTTCAATTTTTATCTAATTAAATTAGGTTAAAAAATACTGGCCTTGCCTAAGGTCCGACAAAAAAAAGGTGCAATCTTTTCTTAAGGTGTGATAAAAAAAAATGTAATTTTTTTTTAATAGTTTAAAACTCTCATGGATCTTTTCTTAGATTTAATTTTAAGACACTTATATTCCCTCTCGGCTTGCACTTTTGCAAATCTCAGAAAGATTCATCAAATTTTGGAAATTGTCCAAGGTATTCGTGTCATTTTGTTAAATTTCAAAGAAGGTCCATTAAATTTTGTAAAACACTAAAATATTTATATAAATCAATTAATCAAATTAGAATATTAGTTAATTTGAAGACCATGTCTCGAGTTTGATGGAGTTTAAGTAGGGAGGTATGATGATTTATAGGAATGAAAATGTGATTGGAGGTGAAAATAGTGTGGATGTTAATCCAATTAATTAATAGTTTAATTCAATTTATTTTCATTATTTCTTTAGATCTTTATTTTTTAAGTCTTTGAGCACATTTTTTGTTTACAGAAAATAATAAAATAACTAAATAACTAAATAAATATATATATAGTTTCTCTGGAAGCCTGAAAGGTTCGCAATGCTTATTCTTCATAGCGTTCGGAACGGTACGACGTAATTTGCAGAATTGCAGGTGCCTAAGAAATTGTAGCGAGAGGAACTCAAAGCTCAGAGAGAGAGGGATGGCAGGAAGGCATTTGTATTCAATTGGAAGCCCTAGATCCAAATCCCCCACCATCCTCTTTGTCTGTCTCTCTCTTCTCACTCTCTTCTTCATCTTCCTCTTCTCCTTTTCTATTTCTCCTTCCCAAAACCCTAACCTCAGACCCGAGCGCTCCTTCGTAGCCTCACTCGAGCACTTCCTCGCCTCTGGTTCTCGCAGATCTCGTAGGGTTCCTGACGACACGGTGGTTTCTGGTGCTGAAGATTCCGTGACAAAGCTCGATGATTTGATGTGGAGGAGAGAGAGTGAGAAGTTCCGCGAAGATTCGTACTACCCGGCTTTGTCACTGGCGCCGTCGCCCCTTCGGGTTTATGTATACGAAATGCCTTCCAAATTCACCTACGATTTGCTGTGGTTGTTTAGGAATACGTACAGAGACACCTCGAATCTCACCTCTAATGGCAGCCCCGTTCATCGCTTGATCGAACAGGTATTTAGGTTCTGTAATTGTTTTTCTCACAGAGAATTTTATTTCCTTTTCGGTATTACGATATTTAGATTGAATGTTTTTCTTATTTTATGTTATTATTAAAGGGCCATTATTTTTGAGCATTTTTTTGGGATTATAAGAATTGAAATCTATGCAGTTTTGCTTCAGAACGCAAGAAAACTGCTTTGGATTTTGGAGTTGCTAACCAGATAAATATTTCTTTCCAGAACTAAATGTTGGTCGGAGCATTGTTTGAATCTTGGAAATGAAATATTTCATTAGGCTGCATTTCTGATTGGACATTGGATTCCAAATGCGGACTTTAGAATCCTGCTTTTACTGTAAATTTGCCGGCCATGTGGTTTTGAATATTTATTGAAAATTTGCTTGCATATGAACCTGCAAAATAATGCAATTCCAGTTAGGCCTTTTTAAATTATCGTTCTAAAACTCATTTCATGCTACGTATAGTGTGAGCTTTTGAGATATAGTGGTATTTTTATTAGTAAATTGATACTCATGCTATTATAATCTAAATGTAATTATGTTCAGATTTTTTATGCTTTTATGTGCATATATGATTGGAGATTAGACACATTTAGTTTATTCTCAAATGCTGAATTTAATTTTTTAAAGCTTCATTTGATTGTTGAGAGGTGTCAAGGTCTAGGGAGAAAAAGAATTTGAAGTTTAAGCTTAAATTTTCATTCAGGGAAACCCAAGAAAAATAAATACAGCTTCCCAACTTGCAGAATACAGTTATTTTTTGGTTTGATAGCCAATGTATCTTCTCTCTCTCTCTGATATCTTATATAGCAGAAAAACATACATAGTAGATTAATAGGCAAATAGTTCCCTGCTGCTTTGAAATGTTGTTAATATATTATTTTTGTTAGTCAAATGACGTGTGGAGCATTAATTTACAATTGTCAATGCAGCATTCTATTGACTACTGGTTGTGGGCTGATTTGATTGCTCCGGAATCAGAAAGGCTTCTAAAAAATGTTATAAGAGTTCACCATCAGGAAGAGGCAGACCTATTTTACATTCCATTCTTCACAACCATCAGCTTCTTCTTGTTGGAGAAGCAGCAATGCAAGGCACTTTACAGGGTGTGAGTGCACTTCCAAGGTTTATGTTCAGTCTGCATGGTTTTTTTGCTTTATATTCCTCTGTGTTTGTTAATGTCATTTAACTGCTTCAACTTTTTGTAACTGGAAAGGAATGTGATGTTATATCATCAGCCCACTTTCAGTCCATTTTCGTACTTACTCTTCACTTGTCCAGAAAAATTAAAACGAAAAAAAAAAAAATACTTTTGTGATACTGAGCTTGACAAATCCTGATCCCAAGTACACGGGTTCAGTCGCCTGAATTTTATTTTATTTTCCAATTTGCTCTTTATGTGTTTCTGCTATAAAGTTGGTCTGCACTTTGGGCTAAAAAATTCATGAGCTGGATGAAGCATGTTGACCTTAAGTTGAATTTGGTATACCCTGCAGGTTTGATCCAAACTATCATTTATTAAAAAAAAATATTAAAAAAAAAAAAATAAATTAAAAGAACTATTGGAGCAGATGTGGAAGTGTAAACAAGACTCTATCTGTGAATGTTGTTCAAGCATAGTTTATTATGTTTGATCCAATATCATCATTTATCAAGTTGCAGTAATTAGTGTTTTGTTCCATTTTAACAATGTGTCAAAATGGTTCAAGCATTAATTTCTAGGTTAGGTTAACTTCATAAATTAGTAAGTTTCAGAAGAATCATACTAGGTAATTAGTCTTTGTATTGATGCTATAGCTTAGTACTTTGCAGTTTCTATCTTTTTTGTTCTGTTAAGTTGATTGTCTTTAGCTGGATTGGAAAATGGGAGGATTAGAATCTTTTCCATGAGAGTTTTGTTTTTAAGATGATATTCTCATGTCATAAAATCATACTTTCTGAATATATACTCTAGAATTAGTCATCGTTTTGTCGTGGCTGAAGAAAATTATGTGAAGGATTGAGGAGCTCAACCCAAATCTTAAAATATGTGAAGAATTAAGGAATTTATGCCAATGTCCACACATGCTTGTTCATTTATTGTTTGATAATTGATACAAAGACATCAATGAATACATGTGGTCTAGCCATCAACACTAATATGACGTGTCTATCTATTTATACGTGTGGTCTATCCGTCTGCACGGATATAATCCCTTCATTTGTTTATCAGTTCATCAGTTATTCCCTTATTCATGATTGCATACTCTCTGAGTCATTATTGAGTGTTGAGTAAATGTCTATTAGGGATTAATTAAAAACTTGTGTGAACACATAGTATGAACACCTGCAATGTACACAATCAGAATTTTGGTAATCAATACCTTTATATCATCCCTAGATTGTCTTCATTATTTTTTATTTGGCATTTGAGGATTTGTTTGAATGGCTTTTAGAATCTGTTGTATCTCTTGCAACTAGACTGGATGTGTGGTTTTATATATATATTCTGTTAAGTTTGTCAAATTTGCTTATGCATTCTGAAGAGCTTTTACTCATGCTTGTAGGAGGCTTTGAAGTGGGTGACAGATCAGCCTGCTTGGAAGCGGTCTGAAGGAAGGGACCACATACTTCCAGTTCATCATCCCTGGTCCTTCAAGTCTGTTCGAAGATTTATGAAGAATGCGATTTGGCTGTTACCAGACATGGACTCTACAGGGAACTGGTCTTTATCTGCCTGACATTGCTAATACTTCTTTAGAAGTCCATTCCTCACTTTAGGTGCTCTTGTAACTTATTTCAATATTTCAGGTACAAGCCTGGACAAGTTTGGCTTGAGAAAGACCTGATACTTCCTTATGTCCCTAATGTTGATTTATGTGATGCAAAATGCTTATCGGAGAGTGAACCAATGAGAAGGACTTTGTTGTTTTTTCGTGGAAGGCTTAAAAGAAATGCTGTAAGAATTTTGGCCAAAACTAATTGCTGAATTTCCTTGAGGTTATTTTGGTTGAGTCATGCCAAACCTTTTGGATATGTGAAAAACGTATTCTCATCAAGTCATCTGGATGGGCCTGGGAGTGAGATTTGGCTGGGGTCTGGGCTTTTAGGTGTTTTGTTTTTATGTTTTTTCGTCCTTTCTTTTTTTTTTTTTTTTTGGCGGCCATTGTTGGACTTCCTGAGATTTGATTATGGTTGCAATTACAATAGAGTTACTTCTGTATATCTTTCAGATACTTGATCTGATATTTTGTATTGCGGTTTGAAGCATTGAATAATGATCAGTTATGTTAAATTATGGCACAAAAGATAATTTGGTGTGGCGGGGGCACTTCAGTGGTGTGATAGTGAGGGATGTTGGGTGGGAAACACAACATATGGCACTTGATTATAGTACTTTATCATTTATTTAGCTTCCTGTTATGTTTAGGAATCCTACTTATTTGACCCGCATATTTTGTGCATGGTTTATTGCTTAGTGGCTTTTGTATTTTGTGTGTCACCATTCTGTAATGCTTGGACCAGACCTTCTCATTGATTCATTATTTTCTTGAGCCACTAATTTTATCACAAAAGAGCATGTGCGTGTATTATTTTCCATTTATCAAATATGCGTACTTAAGAAAAGTCAGAACACTAGAAGCATGTGTTCTTGAAAATGTTGTTGGCTGTCTTAGTAGACTTGCAACTGCTTTTTGCACTATTGGGTTGTATTATGCCATTAATCTTGAAATATTTGTTATCACCTAGTTGCATACTTGTATATGGAATTGCCTTCATCTGTAGTGGCCTTCACAGATCCTGCTTGCATTGTAATTGGGTTGCATTTTGTTTGAAGTTCATTGTCGGAATTTTTTTAGACTTAGGTTAGGTGGCTATAAGTCTAGATTCTGTAAATGAATCCTCTTATCTTGGGCAAATTGTAGCATTCTCTGGGTTCATCCACACCTTTTTGATTTCTCTGAAAGGTGTTATGAATTAACAAGTATGATCATATTCTGGAATTTGAAAAAAAAACCTACCTAGGCCATCACTTTGGAGTTTATTCGGAGCCTGGATATGGAAATTAGCTGGTCTCCGTATTTAATCATATTTTGCAGGCTGTTGGCATAAAGTTTTAGTCAATCATATTTTTTTATCCAGATGGTTTGACACCCTCTTGGTGTACAATGATGAATAATAAATATTGAGGCAACAAAAGGAAAGCAAACATTTGTTGAACCAATGAGTTCATTTCTTTATGTATTTTTCTTTGGAATGCAAAGAACATTATCCAAGAAGATTATGTCCATCAATTAGATGGTTTTATTGTTTCATTCTTTTGATCTCTTGCATTAGTGATCTTCTGATTGTTAGTGGGGAGAAGGTTCCTTTGCATTCTCTGTAATGAAAAGATAACTACGCATTTGTCTCGAACAGTTATTTTGCTAGTGCTTATTCCATCCAAGGAGTAGTTGCTAAGTTTATGGTATTCTACATGCAGGGAGGAAAGATACGTGCTAAACTTGTGGCTGAACTAAGTGGTGCAGAGGATGTTGTTATCGAGGAGGGTACTGCTGGAGAGGGAGGGAAAGAAGCTGCTCAAAATGGCATGCGCAAGTAGAAAAAATGCAGATGCTCCTTTTATTATTTCTTTTCAAATGAATTCAGCTCTGGTTTGCATTAGTAAATTTGTTCTGCTGCTTCCTTTCTTATCAGGTCTATCTTTTGCCTAAGTCCAGCTGGTGACACTCCATCATCTGCTAGGTTGTTCGATGCTATTGTTAGTGGATGCATACCTGTTATCCTTAGTGATGAACTAGAGCTTCCTTTTGAAGGCATACTTGATTATCGTAAGGTATATGCATTTTTTTAACCTGTGTCTAAGTTTTTTCTTTCATTTTGCGTATCTTGGAAAATGAAGTGATTAGTTTAATGAGAAAATATTTATAGTAGTCTCCCCAAAACAGCCATTCTCATAAGACCCTTATTGTTTCAAAAATCTATATCACCATACTGAATCTAGTGTGAAGGAAGGAATGATGATAGGAAGTTGGCTACTTAGGTAAATCAGTTCCTTCGCTAAAAGACCTGCCTGCCCTGTTGAGGGATATCTTTCAAGAGCACTTCTTGATAAATATGAAGAGAATTCGGTTGTAGCTAGGAGTAAAGCCATGTTCATTTGTGGAACAAATTTTAATATTCCATTCCCAAATTTTCAAATAATTATAAAAATGCTACCTTTTTATTTACCAGTTTCTCAAATTTGTATAGGAAAGTTGGAAAACATCTTTCTATTGTTTGCCAAATTTCCTATATAAATCCTGAAAAGCTGGAAAACAAGGTGACATTTTTGTAATTATTTGGAAATCCTGTGTATCTGTTTTCCATGCATAAACGGTCCCCAACCTTTTTTTTTTTTTGTGCTTTTTTGGGGGTGGGAATGGAAGATGAGTTTCAAATGTCACAGTTAAATGAATGCAATGCCTTTTATTTAGTTTAAAATTAGTAAAAATGTATCCAAATCATGGATCTGCTAGTATGATTTAAAGTTTGATTTTGTTCATTATATCTGTCTCAGATCTACGAGAGTATGATTTAAAATTTGTTTTTGTACCATATATTTTACTTGTATGTGATTATGTTGGTTGTACTTGAATTTCTAAGCGCATCACTTGCTCCACTGTTACATTCATCTGTTCTGCTGCTGCTAGGCAGAAGGCTTCTATGGGAGCTCAAGCTGGGCAGCCACTCTATAGCTCAAGAAGTAACTTTTTGATTTAGTATGCAAGGTGGCATGTTGAGATAACTTAAGTTTTGTTGATTAAAGTATTGACTATGTTGTTGCTAATTTCTCCATCAATAGGTATAAATGACCAAATGGTCAGCATACTAAATTTAAATTGACTTCTTATATAGTTATTATGTATGTTGCAAATAAGCTATGGTAATGAGTAGTTGCTAAGCTTTCGTGTTTTCTTGAATACAGATAGTTCTGTTTGTTTCTTCCAGTGATGCCATGCAACCAGGTTGGCTTTTGACATTTCTTAGGAGCATTAGTCCTTCTCGGATACAAGAAATGAGGAGGAACCTAGCCAAGGTTTGTGACTACAAAAAAGTGATAGAAAACTTCTGACTTAGCGCTGCTGTTTGAATGTCTTTTTTTAAATAGCTGGAAGCTTGTTGAACTTCATCTTTTGATCTACTTAGTGATGATGCTCTCCTGCAGTGTCACCCATCAGCTTCCAAATCATTTTCTTAATTTATTATCTCTTTTCATCTCATCAATATTCGTTTAGTAGCTTTCGTGAAATTTCTCATTATTATCCTTCATAACTTAGCCATTGCTTTGCAATGACAGATTTTGTTAGTCATTCATTTCTTGCAGTTTTCAAGGCATTTCCATAATTTAAGTTTTTTGTTTTTGTTTTTGTTTTTATTTTTGTTTTTTTGCATCCAATCAATATTCATTTAGTAGCTTTCGTGTTATTTCTTATTATTACCCTTCATAGCTTAGCGATTGCTTTGCAGCAACTGATTTTATTATTTATTTTCTTGCAGTTTTCAAGGCATTTTGTTTATTCAAGTCCAGCTCAGCCAGTTGGTCCAGAAGATTTAGTGTGGAGAATGGTCTCTCTCTCTCTCTTCTCTGTGTGTGCGTTTTCGCTATAGACTGGTATGCCAAGCATGGGTATGTTGTTGAAGTATGACATCTTCAGTACTGGCATACTGGCAATATCAAAAGCTTTCTAATCCATACTAGTCAATTTGAACCCTTTATTGGCTGCTATGTTTATTTGTTTCTTCATTTTATGCACCAGATGGCAGGCAAACTTGTGAACATTAAGCTCCACACCCGGCGATCGCAGCGTGTTGTGAAAGATTCCAGAAGACTCTGTACCTGTGAGTGCAGGCGTGCCAATTCCACAACTTCAACTCCTCTCTCTTGATCACTTGCTGCCACTGTTGCTTCAATATGCTTTCATTGTTGGTGAAAGATTGCTTTCTTTGCTCGTCCGATGATGCAAATCAATCTCAGCAAATTACTTCTGTAATCTCCTCATTATCTTTGTCTCGCTGATGCTAGATTCTGTAAGCTGCCAGTTTTTGAAGGTCGCTTCTCTCTTGATTATGTAAAAGAGGAACCGATTCACTCATGGTGTTCCTTCTTTTCTTTTTGTGCAATAAATTATTTTTGCCATCATTGTCTTTCCTTTTGCGTTGTTTCGTTTTTAATGTTCTTCTAGACTTTATTTATGATGCATTATCAATGTATATACTCAAAATGTTCTGTTTATATTAGAATGCTTCTAATCAAAGTAGACTTCTTTTTCCCCCCTACATTGCTTTCTAAATTTGAAGAGAAAAAAAAGTGAATTCGATATATTTTTTAAATTAATCTTGAGCATAGCTATGTTCGATTCGTTTTAAGATTGTTTGATAAACATTACACTGCTCTCAAGATCTTCATCTTTCAGTTTAAATTATCTATTTTTGTTTTTCAGTTTAAACTGTTCGCAAGGATAACAGTTTTTATTTTTGTTGTTCGTATCTTTGTTGATTTGTTTTTAGGTGCAGAACAAGGGGTCGGAGGAATAGCCAATCAGCCGAAGTTATTGAGATTTTTTCGTGTCGCAAAACACACCGAGGCAGTGTTTGTTGGATTATTTTTATAAAAACAAGATATTTCAATTATTATAATTTTAACCATTGTTTTATAAATTAATTCAATACTGATTGTAGTTATAATCTTTATTAGTTTTGCTATTATTATTTACAGTTATACAAATTATATATTAAATGTACGAGGCAAATTTATAATATTAATTATTTTACTTTATACACAGTTTAATATTTGTGTAACCACAATATTTTCATATAATATGGAACATCGTGATCATTGAAATCACCCGACTTTTTCATACTCAATAAATTCAAACAAACTATGGGTTTAAATATCGCTTGTGAGAATTTCTTATAATACAAATATTTATATATAATTTTTAAGGTTTGAATCCTCTACTACAATATTATACATAATCACATATGTCCACTGCTCGCGAGTGTTAAGATCCGTTGTCACATGTTTTATATATAAACATCGAACACAAATACATTTAGTGAATACTCCCCTCCCTTAGAGTGCAAAAGAGTGACTTAGTTACTGTGGGGGGCAGTAGAAGGGGTAGGGATAGACCTAAAATAATTTGGGAGGAGATAGTAAGGATTTAATGTCTTTGAATCTATCAAAAGAAATGGTCCATAATCGCATAAATTGGCGGAAAAGGATTCATATAGCCGACCCCACTTAGTGGGATTTTTTTGTTGTTTTGTTGTTTATGTAACTTTGCAATTAATTATAACAGAAAAAATTAACTATAAAATTCAAGCACGTGATGGTTCCACATAGGTAAGAACATTAGCTTGGTTGGTTCGGCCAAATTCGGTTAATTAATCGATTTAATCGGAATTTTCGGTTAATGAGAATTGTTAACCGAATCGAGGGGTCTCACTGAACCGAATCGAACTCGAATGAATTACATTTTCGGGTAATTCAATTAATTGAATTTAACCGAATTAATTTGAAATTAATTAATAAAATATAATATAATTGTAGATTTTTTACCAATTCCACCTTAATTAAGCACCTCATCTATTAATTTTATTAATAAAAATGATATTTTGCTATTGAACTATAAGAGTAGAATTAAAACTGTTACATCTGCTCTTAACATATACTAACTTATATTTAAATTTTAATTAGTTTTTAAATTAATTATTTCGATTAACTGAATTAACATTCCTCTTAATTGAACCGATTAACCAAACTGAACGAGCCGAATAATTTCGTTCGATTAATTAAGGTTTCCACGAATTATGCTCACTCCTAGATCTACATTCAAATAAGTTCTTTTTTTTTTTTTTTTTTTTGAAAATTCACTAATTTGTTGCACACAGTCTTCCCCCACACATACAAACTAGCATAGAATTCGTGCATGTTATGTAGAAGGCTACTTAATATAATATTACAACATTAATAGGGCAAAAATACACCCTAGCATAGCAAGAATATTCAACAGGGAAACCATTAGTTGCCCTTAAAAGTGTAATTCTAACGGATTGTGAACATTCTCGACAAAATACTGAGGGCAATTGGCTCCAAAAAATAGAACTTCTATAGAAATGGGATGGGATTTTTACAGCTAATTTATGGAAGAGATGAGAATAAGGTGTCCACGTTTCATGAGAATCTTTTTA
This sequence comes from Malania oleifera, assembly GCF_029873635.1. Lineage (NCBI taxonomy): Eukaryota > Viridiplantae > Streptophyta > Magnoliopsida > Santalales > Ximeniaceae > Malania > Malania oleifera. The sequence continues at coordinate 100,010,433 of NC_080423.1, forward strand.
TTCTTAAGAATGTGAACATTCTTGCCACCTCAAATTCTCATGTTTAAACAAATATGGAAATAAAATGTGTAGGTAAAAAGTTGTTACACTAATTATAATATATAAGTTGAAGCAGATGGTGAGAAGTAAGGCGTAGATTCAATATAGATGAACAAGTGCAGATGCATAGAGTGCAATTTATGCAAAAGTAGTAAGCAATTAAGTAGGTTGGGAGTAAACATGAGTCAAAACAATAAATTGTAAAGCAACACAATCCACTTAACTAAAACCAAAATTCAAAGAGTTGCCTTAGGAGCGATGAAGACTCTAAGCCCGGATGGGCTGCCCTATGCGGTGTGAAGACCAAGACCATAATAATAATAATAATAATAATAATTTATTATAAAAGATGCAAGAAAATAAATAAAAATGAGACGAAAATTTACATGATTCGACTATACCTACTCTTCGAATGGATGAAATCAAAATTTCACTATTTCGGAAGGAATTATAAGATGATATGGAATCGGCCTTACACGAAATATCAGAACCGACCTTGTACAAGATATCTAACTTCTTTTTATCTCTCTTCTTTTTTCTATATACCTACTTACTTCAAACATATATATGTGTATACAAGCATGCAATGTGCATATCAAATGAGAAAGGGAAAGTGCCCTTTTCTAGAGCAATAAGGATAGTTAAACATTTATTGGAGTGAAAATTGAAAGGATGGAAGATGGAGTGACATACATATTTTTCATAATACAATTATTATTATTATTATTATTATTATTATTATTTGAGAGGGGAGAAGCACCTTGGCCCGAGAGAGAGAGAGAGAGAGAGAGAGAGAGAGAGAGAGAGAGAGAAATGTGAGTAGAAAGTCATGTTATGCTCTATAATGCTTTGAAGGCTATTTTATAAAGAAGACCATATGACTCCTTATTAATGGGCTCTATAACCTCATATGGATATGTCTTAACCTCATTTTTCTCGTCAATAATATATTATAAGAATAGGTTCAACTTTGATTATTGTAAAATGGGGAAAAAACGTTCAATATAGTAACTCATTCAATAGTATTATTGATAAAAATAAATAAATCTAGATTTTAATAAAAATAATAATAAACTAGTGCTAGCTTTAGATTCAATTAATATGTATCAAATTGATATTTTGTCATAAAAAAAAATAGGGCAAAAGACACTAACCTCTCTTGAGGTTTGACCAAAAAAATATATATATATATGACTTCCCTGAGATTTTAAAAATTTTAGGGACCTCCCTTGAGATTTCAAAAACCTTAGAAACCTCCCTTAAGATTTGTTAAAAAGACACAAATCTCTTATTGTATTTTGCAAAAAGACAATTCTTAGGAAATGTCTGTGTCTTTTTTGGCAAATTTCAAGGGAGTTTGTGTCATTTCTGATAAACCTTAGGAGAGGTCCCTATGATTTTTGAAATCTCAGGGAATGTCTTTATCTTTTTGTCAAATCTCGGGAGAGGTGAGTGTCTTTTACCAAAAAAAAATTAACGGTAGAAGCTATTGATTTGCCTTAAAATTTCGTAAAATGCAAACTTTGCTTGAGGTAAACAATCTTTTGAATCTCTCCTAAGATTTCGCAAAAAGACGTGAACTTAGCCCCCACGGGCATGGTACGGTGGAAAGACATCAGCACGTAAGAAGGAGTATTGGGGGTTCAATTCCAAGTAGATATATTCACGGAGCCAGCGGTACCTGTGGATGGTGAGAATTTACTTTGTGAGCCAACGGAGACCGTGGATGGTAAAAGTTTGCTCTGTGAGTTAGCGGGGACCATGGATAGTGAGAGTTTTTTGTGAGCTAGCGGGGGACTGTGGATGGTAATGGAGATGTGTCCCGAGGGTCAGGTTGGCCGAACATCCAACTAATGCACGGAAGCTGTATCCGCATTCCGAACTTTACCTGATTAACGAGACTTAGGAGGAGAACGTTGATCGGTAGGTTTGGTGTCGCACCAAGGGGTCCGAAAGGTTTGTTAGTGGCTGGAGTTCCTATGTAATAAAAAAAAAAAAAACGTGAACTTTCCATGATGTTTCAAAAATTTCATGGACCCTTCTTGACATTTTATAAGATATTTATACCCCTTTTTGCCTCATTTGTTTGTCAAAATATTAAGTTTGTAGGTTTTTAAAATAGAAGAGGTTTGCAACTTTGTGCCAAACTTTGGAAAGCATTTATAATTTTTAAAACTAAAAGAAAATTCATATCTTTTTACCAAAATATATCTTTTACTAAAAAATTAATAGTTTTTATCATTATCAATCTTAGTTACCAAAGTTACATTTGGACTTATTATGTATGTTTGGCCAAATGTTGTGTAGTCGAACTAAGGGCCTTTAATCTTTGGCCTCCAAAATGTCAACCCTAATTTTATGATGATTTTGAATTATAAATAAAAGATCATAAGAACCAATCAAATCGTTATACAAATAAATAAATAAATAATATATTTATAATATTGACCCGTATAATTTAAGATACATATTTATTATGCTTTTTTAATAAGGAAATACATTAGTTAATAAACGCGTGGACTTATTTTACTTAGAAACTACATTAAACTAGACAATTTATTTTTATTTTTATTCTCCATTGATGATCTCTTGCATCCCAATTGGGTGCATGTCATTAGTTGATAATGTAGTAAAACTTAAATTTTAGCAATTTATTTAGAGATTAATTAATTAAATTGAATTAATAAATTAGTTTTTGGCATCAAATATAAGAAATAGTAAAAAAAAACACACTTATTTTTATTTTATTTTGATAAAAAAATATAATAATATTTACTGATAAAATCATAAAACATATATATTTACATTGTTTAAAAAACTAAGTAGTCAAATATAATCTGAGTTGCACGAGTATACTCGTATATGACTTTTACTTCTCGACCTAAACTATAGGGATCCGAATCTGGAAAATAAAAAAAAAAAAAAGCAAAATTAAAAAGGATAAAGCAGTAGAGCTTGTCAACGAGGCTCCTTTTCTCGTCAACAAAGTCTCTTCTGTGGCTCTGCGATGAGACGCAGGGTCCCGTCGACGAGAAGATATAGAGGGGTTTTTGGAAATTCTGAAATCTCAGGCTTGTCGATGAGGTCACTCTCTCGACCACAAATGACCATCTTCGGCTCGTCGACGAGGTTGGCCGGGTCAAACTAGTTATAAATAGAATATTCATTTCTTCATTGTTAAGCTAACCCAATTCTCTCTCTCTCTCTCTCTTTCTCTCTCTCTCTCTCTCTCTCTCTCTCTCTCTCTCTAAGATTTCGTGCAGTCTGTTGTCGGAATCCATAATTCGACGTCACTACGTGAATTAGGAGGAGAATCTCTACAGTTATAGCGGATCAAATTTTTGATATGAGGATTTTCGAGTTTTTCCTAAAGTCGAGGTAAGGATCTGATTTCGTTTTTGGTTCGGTAGATATGTAGTAGTTGGGATTATAGTGAAGTATTGTTCTTCGGTTTTTAGGTTTCGGGGATCCCGAGTCATTGTTTCGGATCGATTCGTTCGTGTTTCGGTTTTCAGGATTAAGGTAAGGAGATTTGTTTACATCAATTATTTTTAGAAAATAAAACCACTAGATATGTAGTATATGTTCTTATGCACACATTGATTGCTTATTTGCAAAGTTTTATCGGGTATAGATGTCGATTTCTCACGATTTTTTGATTTTGGAAAAAATGAGGTTTTTGACATATGATCTCCAAATTTCTTAAAATTACTTTAATTGTACTAAAACTAAAGTGGAGATGCTTGAAACTCTTAAATTTTAGCAGAAATGATGTTTTACGAACCCGTTTATATGAAACGTATACTTGATCATATAAGTGTGACGTATGATATGAATTGAATCGATACTATTTTGTGATGTATATATGTATATGAATTAAGGTTCTAGGTGGTTATCAGAAAATGCAAAAAACAGGTGCCGGTTAGATATCGTGCCAAGTATGAGAAAATGGTAAATTGATAGGTTACGAGCTGATTTTTACTACAGTATGAATGAAAGTATGCATGAATGAGATTGTGAAAATACTGGAATTGCATAGGTTATTATGTTTTAATGTAAATTATATATATGATATTGAGACCGTAACTTGTCTTAATAGTATATGAAGCCTTAAAAAGTTTATATTATGTAGGTTCGGTACCGTTGCCAAAACAGAGGTATAGTGCAACCACACGCAGTTATTTTTTAGTGTGGGTATCTAGTAGTCGGCTTGGTAAGAAGGGCCACTGGTCAAAAGGAATCAGGGTGGTGATGGCCAAGTCAAACTGCAGTATGTTATGATGGCTGACAATGTCTGCACGAATAGGGCTCAATCAGTACTTTCTTATCACACAACTCTTGCTACAGGGAGTTACTGACATAGTTATAATAGTTTCAAGTTAGACGGTGTTCTAAATATGCATATACATGATTTAAAAGCTTTAATAGGCAAATTCACAAGTTTGATACCGAGCGGAAGGATTGTACAGTGTATGAGCCTGTACCCTACCCTAACCTCAGGAACTCTCACTTGTAATGATGTTGAGTTATCTATTATCAGGAATTTATATATGTACTATATATATTACAGTATTTAGAATGTGCAATCTATATAATTGTTTTCAAATAAGAATATAACTGTGCAGTCACACACTGATGTAATATCTTCCTCCTTACTAAGAAGTGTCTCACCCCAATCTTACAACCTTTGTTTAAGGAGTTACAGGAAATCGATCCTAGTCTTCTACAAAGACTTTGGAGCGTAAAGTCTGGTTAGCAGACGTAAGTTTTGTATGAGTTGGGTTTTTAGCTAGGATGAGTTTTTGGGAATGTAATACAATTTATGTTTTACATACGGATGAATGTATGTAAGGAATAGTTAGACACTCTAGTACGTCTATTAGAATCCGTATAAATGTTTATGTTTTCCGCACTGTATGAGAGTACAAATCATTATGAAATATCTGTATGTCCCTATTTAGGGCGGGTAGATATGTATGTTATCAAGATTTGTACAGGTTATGTATGTGTAGTAGTACTTTGGGGCCGTATAAAAGGCCGAGGCGTTACACAAACTATCTCACATTTGACCCAAAAAAGAATATTATATAATACTAAGGGTAAAATGAGTTTAATAATGAATTAAAAAAATAATGTGGATGTCAAGTTTAATTAATATATGTTAGCTATATTGTTAGTAAAAAACAATATTATCTTCTCAATTTTAATTATTCTATTAAGATTATCAATGTAAATAATTGAATATGTTAAATAATTTAAAATAATATTAGTTATAGAAGGAAAAAAAATAAGGTAAAATGCTTAGAGCCCATTTAATTGTTGAAATTTTTTCATTTTAATTTTTTCAAAAAAATACAAATACGTTAGCCAATTTTTTTAAGATATTTTTTTTAAATAAATGAACAACATTAAACGTTTGTTACACTATTTACTTATGGAAATTATTTTTCTGTCAATTTTAATTTTTCATATAATTAAAAAAAATACCATCTTGTTTTCTAATTTTTCAAATTTATATAGAAAAATTGAGAAATATCTTTTTGATTGTTTTTTCTAGATTCTTAACTCTTGCTTTTTGTATAGAAGCATGATATTTGAATCTTAGACTTTAATTTCTACGGGTTAATGTATATAATTTCTTCTAAATTTATAATAATCCAAATTCAAGCCACAAAATCCATTATCTCAAATAGTACCTTATATAATTTTTGGAAAATAAAGCAGTACATTTTTTTTTTGGGGTAATTATCTTGAAATCTACAACAACAAAGCAAAGCCTTAGTCCCATTAGGTGGGGTCGGTTATATGAATCTTTTTTCGCCAATTTATGCGATAATAGACCATTTCTTTTGATAAATTCAATGATATTAAATCTTTACTCAATATCTTCTTCAAAGTTATTTTAGGCCTATCCTTACCCCTTCTACTGCCCCCCACAGTAACTAAGTCACTCTTCTTCATAGGTGCACTACATGGCCAACGTTGCAAGTGTTCATATCATCTAAGTCGTCCCTCCCTTATCTCATCTTTTATAGGAGTCACACCTAACTTACCACGAATATGTTTATTCCTTAATTTATCTTTCAATGTTATACCACTCATCCATCTAAACATTCTTATCTCGACAACTTTTATTTTTTGGAAAATATACGACAACTTTTATTTTTTGGATATTATATTTTTTCGTTGTTCAACATTCTGATCCATATAACATAACTGGTCTTATAACTGTTTTATAAAACTTTTCTTTCAATTTTAAGGGTATTCTAAATCACAGAGCACACTTGAAACACTTCTCCATTTTACCAACCTATTTTAACTCTATGCATTATATCATCTTCAATTTCTCCTCCGCTTGCATAATAGATCCAAGGTATTGAAATCTACAAGTACTATTTATTTTTTCATAATCAATTTTAACTTTGTCTTCAATAATCTTCCTATCATTACAAAAATTACATTTCATATATTCAGTTTTATTTCTATTTATCCTAAAGCCTAGATTCTAAAGTTTCTCTCCATAATTATCATATATTTCATATATTCTCCATAATTATCTTGAAATCTATAAATAAAAAATAAAAATATTCTGTATACCTAAAAAAAATTCTTTATTTTCTCTTTTTAATACGATTCTTGAAAAACATAAAAATAAACTATGATTTTTATAATTATTTGAAAAACTAAAAAATAAAAATATTTTTATTAATAATATTGTTAATTATGCTCCTTGTAACCCCATTATGTTAAACTTATATATGCTTTTTTAATAAAAATAAATATAAACTTAATTTTTTCAGTTTTTTTTTTTTTATATTGAAGTAATAAACCATCAAGTCAATTAAAATTATAGTCAGTTGCCCCCAAAAATAAAAATAAAATCGTGTCCATGGGACCCACCATTTTTCGACTCAGAAATCACGAGGGAATATAGGGACGCTTCCGCTAATCACGGCGCTCCTGCGACTCCGCAGAGGCATAACTGTATAAGGGTAATTTTGGAATTCCAGAATTCAACTAACGCGGCAGACTAGTGATTCGCTGCGGAAAGCAACCGGTCTTCAAGTCCTCATATTTTGCCACGTCTGAGTTCCACTCGATCCCACTGGACATGAACAATTCTACTCCTAAATTTTTAATAATTATAAGAAATTTAAATAATTTGTAGGATGAAAAAATGTGAAGAAGGATTGTTTGGATAGTAAAAAACTAACAATTAAAATTTTAGGAGACTTTTAGTAGTTCTTAGAAATTAAGATTGCGTTTGGATTCAGAATGTCTATTTTTAGGAATATATTAATTTTAATAGGTTAATTACAATTAGTTACATAAAAAATTATATTCTTATTATAAAAAAAATATGAAACAATTTTATAAGTCTATAGTAGGAAATAGATGCCCCCACGGCATGGCGCAATGGAAAGGTATCAGTAAGTGAGAAGAAGTATCGGGAGTTCAATTTCAAGTAGATATACTCACGAAACCAGCGGTACTTGTGGATGGTGAAAGTTTACTCTATGAGCCAGTGGGGATCGTAGATGGTGAGAGTTCTTTGTGAACTAGCGGAGACCGTGGATGGTAATGAAGATGTGTCCCGAGAATCGGGTTGGTTGAATGTCCAACTGATGCACAGAAGTCGTGTCTGCATTCGAACATTACCCTGATCAGCGAGGCCTGGGGGCGGAGGACGCTGATCCGTAGGTTTGATGCCGCATCAGGGGGTCCGAAGGGCTCGTTGGTGGCTGAAGTTCCTATGTAATAAAAAAAAAAAAAAAAAAAGATTGATATGTAATAACTATTCTCAAATTTCATAATACGAGTGTTTTTTTTTTTTTCTTATTATATGTTGAATGAAATAATTAAGAATATATAAATAATAATTGTTCCTTGATTCCTAAAATTTGAACTATATTTCATCTTATTCTAATGAATAGATATTCTATTGAATCAAACAAGGTGTGAAAGAGTTCTTTAGTAATTGTCGAAAATTTAGAGATGTAACATTATATTCAAAAAATTCAACATGTGTTTATGAAATTTATCCATATAAGTAATGAAATTCCGAATGATTTTTAATAAAATTTATGTTATTTTAAAAAAATTTCATAAATTTGAAGCTAAGATGTGCCCGTACTCTAAAATATATGGTATACGCGGTGGACCTAAAAGCATGGAATATTGTTACAGCTCGATTACCGATCGATATGTACCAAGTATGCATTATTAATTTATTTTATTTTTAAAAATTATAAGCATGTTCTTGGCACAGGTGTGGTTATATCTTTATTAATTTCAAAAAATTTAAATTTGGATATAATGTATAAATTCAAAATTTATGAGCTAAAAATTTTAAAATTTGTTTTTTTAAGAGACAATTTACCTAATTAATTTGTTGTGTGTTTTGCATTATTGTACCATAATGAGATTATTAATGTACGATCTACTTGCATTACATGTTTTCTTTAAGAAAAATATTTAAGGTACGACACGATTATCTCATTTATGTTTTTTGAAATTTTAATAACAAGTCTAATAATTTTACAACATATATATGTTTTAATTATTGAATTTAATGTACCTTGGTAGTAATTTGTAATAGATTTTTTAAAAATCATTGTATTACTTGCATTTTTATTGTACTAAAGATTTGTAGAGTCAAAATGAGTTTAATCAAAATAAACAAAGGTCTTATGACTTGAATTGGGCAACCATTAATTAAAAAAATTCATTTTTCATATATTGTCCATCTTTACGTTTCTAATTAAGAGACTTGTCATAAAATTACTTCTATTCTAACAAATTATAATTACAAAAAAAAAAATGTTCTATTTTCTTAATTTGCAAACAACATGAGATTAAATTTTAATTTCAAAATTTAGATTTTATATTAATAATTTTTTGATAAATTGAAATCTTACTTAGGGTTGGTATGAGCTCTTGGGAAGATTAGTCTGTTTTTCTTAAAGTAACTTTTATCCATTGAACGACGACCCTTTTACTCGGCACCGTCGCATCCTTAAGAGCAGAAAGCCAAGAAAGTTGGTGACCTGATGTTCGAAGATAAGCCTTTTTAAAAGAATTCTCTATGCCTATAAAAATAATAATAATAATAATAATTTCTTGTTAGTAAGCAAAAGTTAAAATGCAATGTTTGTTTAATGTTGAAAACAACTTATCATTCAATTATGTCGTAAATAATAAATCAATTTTAATTTTACCATTTAAATAAATTTTTATCCTGAGTTCAAATATAAATCATCGTTAAAATAATGATGAATTGTTTGACTTTCAATCGTGCAAATGGGTTGAGGAATTGACCAATGTAAAAAAAAAAAAAAAATTTATAAAATAGGTTAACAGACCAAACTTAGCATCATCAACCTTAATTATTATAAATTTCGTAATACTTAATTCATTCTTAGTTGAAATGTTCAACCTACGCTTATGTAAATCTCAAATAAAACTTACTCGGTAATTCTCTTGCAGCCGAAACAGTTGTCGAATCTCAAATTTAAAATTTTCAATCCTCTCCCTTTGTAATAATAAAATATCAATAGTTAACATGTGCATTTGGTAATGAGCATTTTTTTTTCTTTTTTACTTTTGACTTTCCAAAATCAACATTAAAACTACTACTCATTATGTTCTAAAAAAATGGCAAAAATTAAAGAAAACTATCAATTTATCCCTAAAATAAATATAATCTTAATAATAAAAATGTTAATTTTCTCGACAATCTTATAAAAGTATATCCAAAACTTGATATGGTGCTGCCATACACAAATCATTACATAAGTTTTTTAATTCGGTGTGATGTTTTTCTAAGTCGTGTGCGTTATTGAAATTTAAAAAATATTAGAAAAATGAAAGAAAATATCACGAAATCAATATTTTCATATTTGGTTATGAAGTAAACTAAGAAAGAAAATAAAAATACAAATAAGTAAAAATTTGATTTTATAAATCATTAATATTTAATTTTTCTTACTTTTTAGTCATATTAAAATAAATTTTTATTTTAAATAATATCTCATATATAAGGAAAATATAATGAAAAAGAGTTTTCTCCTTATTTTCTTTTGCTAAGGAAAATCCTTGATTCATATAAACTTTAATGTTGCATTTGAGAGCATGAACGGACCATAAATTTAGATTTTGATGGATTTAGACTTTTTTTTTTAAATAATCCGAGAACTCTAACTATCATCGCGTCACTTTGGACACCATGGTGGGACACCAAATCTGGGAGGTGGAAGCCACCCACCCGTGGTAATTTACCGGGGTAAACGGGGAATCGAACGCGTAACCTTGGGGTTATCAAAGTCGCCTTTAGACAAATTTTAGTACAATTTTATATTACATTTTATTCAAATTAAATACAAATATAAATTTAAGGTTATTTAAAAGATTGCCACGTAATATTCAAGATACATATTGATAAAATTTTCAGGAAAAAATAATAATAATAACAACTACACGCTACTCAGGAATGACCCAGATCAGCTGGACTTATTCCCGCACAGCCAAACACAGCCCACCTCCAAGTCACACGTCAGCCACGCTAGCATGTTCTAAGCAGTTGACTTTATAAGAAATACCAATAATGCCCTTCCCATAATTTTTACACTTTTCCGAACTGACACAAAATACCGATACTGCCCTTTCCAGCTGAACCGGTGCAGCTCATTGAAGCAGGAACATTGAATTGGTGTGCGCGAGTTACACTGAATCACTCTACGTAAAGTGATTATGATTACTGTAATTTTAATGTTAATACATAGTGTGAACACGGCATTAACGCTGTAATGATTTTATTTAATGTTTTTCCAATTTGATTATTACATCTGGAAACCATTTTTTGGTACGCGGAATTCACATGTTGTAGGACGATTGGCCAACCCAAATCTCTCATCTTCGTTTCCTTTTCTTCCTCTTGGGTTTTGATTACCCGTGTTAAGCTTTTAATGGGGAGCTAGCTAGGCGGTGTTTTGTTTTATGAAGCTGTTTTTTGGAAGCAGTTTTTGTGTTTTATAAAAACAGAATAAGAAGAAGAAGAAGAGGAAGAAGAAGAAGCATAGGAATTTTTTAAAAAAGTGGGGAGCTCGAGGAAACTTCTGTGTTGATCGAATATTTAATGGACTTGTTGTGAGTGTTTCTGTCGTGTCCATTTCATGGTTTTGCGGTAATGCTCGCCACTTACTCTCTACTCTCTCTCTCTCTCTCTCTCTGTGAAGGGCATTAGTAGACGCGTGGAGATGAAATCAGATTAAATCGGAATCACTTGCATTGTGAGGCTTTCTTCAGATTCAATTGCTGGTTTTGTATCTAAGACATTTTTGTGAAGATCGGCCATGAGATTTGCATTATAAAGAGGTATTTCTCTCTTAAATAAATCCTAGTTTGCTGAGTTTCTTTTTTTTTTTAAAAGATGAAAAATATCTTGCCCATTTTTTTCTCGGGATCATTCTCCGATTTTTTTGGGACATCCTCCGATTTTTCTGGGTCTGGTGAATCGCAGACTTTGCTTTACTGTTAACAGTGTTAATGCTACAAATATATGGTTTCCGTTTTGTTTTTTAAGTTTATTTTGGTTTTTTGATTGTTCTTCGAAGTGTTCAAGTGCCGGACCGTTTGGTGGCTGAGAAATCTGAGGAAAATGAAAAGAATTTTGAGGTTTTTGGGATTCATGATTTGGGATTGAGGGATCAAACTCAAAAAACTTCAGACAAGTGACCCTATGAATATGATCTATTCAGTTAAATACTCATTTTCTATGACATGATTGTTTCAATTTATACCATTCGGGACAAAAATAATTGCGCTTAATTATTTTTTTTCCCTGGATTTCCTTGATAGAGACCAAGAAATGGTTTAAATTTAAACTTTGTTTTGAGGATATTATTACCAAATTCTGAGATCAAGCCATTTGGAACAATGCTGATAGATTTTGAATTTCGTTTTAATGAAACTTCAGGATTTGGGTTTGAGGATTGGTAGTGTTGAAGTATGGCATCGAAGTCCTTCAAACCAACCCAATCATCGTTATCGAATAGTTCAGATGCGTCTGATGTGCATCACAGTAAGCCCCCCCTGCCTCCCACAGTCACATTTGGCAGGAGAACCTCATCGGGTCGTTACATAAGCTACTCAAGAGATGATCTTGATAGTGAACTTGCAAATACTGACTATATGGTGCACCTACCGCCCACACCCGACAACCAGCCAATGCAGGGAAATGGGGATCCTACAATGTCAGAGAGGGTTGAAGAGCAATTTGTGTCAAATTCACTTTTTACGGGTGGATCCCACTGCATACCGCGTGCTCATCTCATGAACAGGGTGATTGAATCCCACCCGAGTCATCCGCAAATGGCTGGTATGAAAGGATCTCATTGTGCAGTTCCAGGGTGCGACGGGAGAGTAATGAGTGATGAACGAGGCAATGACATTATCCCTTGTGAATGTGACTACAAAATATGTAGGGATTGTTATTTGGATGCAGTTAAAACAGGTGATGGTTTGTGTCCGGGATGTAAAGAGCCCTACAAGGCCACAGATTTGGATGAAAAGGCAGTGGACAACACCCGGAATCTCCCGATGTTACCACCTGCTGGGATGTCCAAAATGGAGAGAAGGTTGTCTTTGATGAAGTCAACAAAGTCAGGGCTGATGAGAAGCCAGACTGGGGATTTTGATCACACCCGGTGGTTGTTTGAAACAAGGGGGACATATGGATATGGGAATGCTATATGGCCAAAGGAAGGAAGTCTTGGGAATGACAAAGATGATGGGGTTGTTGAGCCGATGGAATTGATGAACAAACCATGGAGACCACTCACTCGAAAACTAAATATACCAGCTGCTGTTCTCAGCCCATACCGGTATGTTTAGTGTTTCATGATGTTTTATCTTGCTGTTTTCTTCCTTGGGTTTCTTGTGTGCCTTTGTGACGTGGATTAAATAGTCTTACCATTTCCTTTCATGTTTAATGAATTGAATTTTTTAGCTTTCGATCACAATCATTTGATGATGTGGTGTGGAGAAAGAAAGCTTTAAACTGGTACCTTCATGCTGCACCAGTTATATGTGTATCAAATGCCTTTAAAAATACCATAGTGCTTTCAGACTATGAGTTCCAGACCAAAAGTTTTGAGGACTAGAGCAATAATATCAACAAAAAGCCTCAAGACTCGCTACATATAATGTTCATATCACTGTTTTAAATTATTGTTAACAATTTATTTTTAAATTCAATATTGAAAAATCAAAAATAAAAAAACCATCACATGCAACGCTGATGAATTTATTTTTGAGTTGTGTGCAAATTCCGGTATCAGTTGTATAATTGTGAAAATGATAGCAAATACTGTAAATAATTTGAGTTCTGTCCTGAGAAAGTGGTCCTGTACAAGATAAAGTGGCTTCTACCAAAAGCTTTGAAATTATAAATTGTTAATGTGTTCCATTCATGTTTGCAGGCTTCTAATATTTATTAGGATGGTCGCTCTTGGGCTGCTCTTGGTGTGGAGGGTTAAGCACCCTAACAATGATGCAGTCTGGCTATGGGGGATGTCTGTAGTTTGCGAAATCTGGTTTGCCTTTTCTTGGCTGCTTGACCAACTGCCTAAACTCTGTCCTGTTAATCGTTCTGCCGACCTCAGTGTCTTGAAAGAGAAGTTTGAAACACCTTTTATGGAAAACAATGAAAAATCAGATCTCCCAGGCATAGATGTCTTTGTGTCCACTGCAGATCCAGAGAAGGAGCCACCACTTGTCACCGCAAACACCATCTTGTCTATTTTAGCCTCCGATTATCCAGTTGAAAAGCTTGCTTGCTATGTTTCTGACGATGGAGGTGCACTTCTAACCTTTGAAGCCATGGCTGAAGCTGCTAGTTTTTCCAATTTATGGGTGCCTTTTTGCCGTAAACATGGCATTGAGCCCCGAAATCCTGATTCTTATTTCAATTTGAAGAGGGATCCTTACAAGAACAAAATAAAGACAGATTTTGTCAAGGATCGTAGGCGGGTAAAGCGTGAGTATGATGAGTTCAAGATCCGGATCAATGGCCTGCCTGAGTCTATCCGACGCCGGTCTGACGCCTATCATGCCCGTGAGGAAATCAGGGCTATGAAGCTTCAGAGGCAGAACAAACATGATGATGAACCTATGGAGGTTGTGAAGATCCCAAAAGCTACGTGGATGGCTGATGGAACTCACTGGCCAGGAACTTGGTTGAATCCAGCTCCTGAGCACTCTAAGGGTGATCATGCTGCAATAATACAGGTATTATTTACTTCCAGAGCTCCTATTATTTCTGTTTCTTTGATTATTATACGGCTAAGGCTGTTTTATATTGGGTCTGCTAACTACATTGCAGTATATTAGTTTGTAAAGATTATTTAGTGCTCTTTGGCTTTAAAAAGTGGAAAAGAAGAGTGGATAAAGGGATTAAGTTATACTAGTAGCTGAACATGGTTTTATTAAGTGATGCAGGTGATGTTGAAACCTCCAAGTGATGACCCACTGCATGGCACTGTTGATGATTCCAATCTGATTGACCTTACTAATGTTGATATCCGTCTCCCCTTGCTTGTTTATGTTTCCCGTGAGAAGCGTCCTGGCTATGATCACAACAAGAAGGCAGGGGCCATGAATGCCCTGGTTCGAGCCTCTGCCATTATGTCTAATGGCCCCTTCATTCTCAATCTTGACTGTGACCACTACATCTACAACTCGGAGGCCATGAGAGAAGGCATGTGTTTCATGATGGATCGAGGTGGGGATCGCATTTGCTATGTCCAGTTCCCTCAGAGGTTTGAGGGAATAGACCCGTCAGATCGATATGCTAATCACAACACTGTTTTCTTTGATGTCAACATGCGTGCCCTTGATGGGCTTCAGGGCCCAGTTTATGTTGGAACTGGGTGCCTCTTTCGAAGGATGGCCCTTTATGGTTTTGACCCTCCTCGATCAAAAGAACGTTCCCCTGGTCTGTTTGATTGTTGCTTTTCCCGTCGCAAAAAGAATGGCACTGTTGTTCACACCCATGAAGAGAATAGGGCCCTGAGAATGGGTGACTCTGATGATGACGATTTTAACCTCCCATTGCAACCCAAGAAGTTTGGGAACTCAAATTTTTTCATTGATTCAATCCCTGTGGCAGAGTTCCAAGGCCGTCCCCTTGCAGATCATCCATCTGTAAAGAATGGACGACCGCCCGGTGCTCTCACTATTCCTCGGGCTCTGCTTGATGCATCAACTGTTGCAGAGGCAATCAATGCTGTTTCCTGCTGGTATGAGGATAAGACTGAGTGGGGACATCGTGTAGGGTGGATTTATGGATCTGTTACTGAAGACGTGGTCACAGGATATAGGATGCACAACAGGGGATGGAAATCAGTTTATTGCGTCACCAAGCGGGATGCCTTTCGGGGGACTGCACCAATCAATCTCACAGATAGACTCCATCAAGTCCTTCGCTGGGCTACTGGCTCAGTTGAGATATTCTTCTCTCGCAACAATGCCCTCCTGGCCACCCGTAAAATGAAGATTTTGCAGAGGATAGCATACCTCAATGTTGGAATCTACCCATTTACCTCAATATTCTTGATTGTGTATTGCTTTCTTCCTGCCCTTTCCCTCTTCTCTGGCCAGTTCATTGTCCAGACCCTCAATGTCACTTTCCTTGTTTATCTCTTAATCATCACGGTTACTCTCTGTACACTTGCTGTACTGGAGGTCAAGTGGTCAGGTATTGAGCTAGAGGAGTGGTGGCGGAATGAGCAATTTTGGTTGATTGGAGGCACCAGTGCGCACCTTGCTGCTGTGCTTCAGGGTCTTCTGAAAGTCATTGCTGGGATTGAAATATCTTTTACTTTGACATCAAAATCAGCTGGTGATGACCTTGATGATGAGTTTGCTGATCTTTACATCTTCAAATGGACATCTCTGATGATCCCACCAATCACAATTATGATGGTTAACTTAATTGCAATAGCAGTTGGGTTTAGCCGAACAATATACAGCACTATACCACAGTGGAGTCGTCTGATTGGTGGTGTTTTCTTTAGTTTCTGGGTTTTGGCACATCTTTACCCTTTTGCTAAAGGTTTGATGGGAAGACGAGGGAGGACACCGACCATTGTTTTTGTCTGGTCAGGACTTATTGCAATCACCATTTCTCTCCTCTGGGTGGCAATCAGTCCTCCATCAGGTACCAATCAAATTGGAGGCTCATTCCAGTTTCCCTGATAGATATACATATTTTTTTCTCATTCAAGAAGGTTCTGCTTTGGAAATTCTTGTTATTATTTTTTTTCCTCAACAATCTGTTGAACAAACTAAATATGCTTTTATAGCTTGTGCACAAATTCAATTAGTAGTAGCTGTGTTTTTTAGCAGTTTGGGAAAGAAAGTGGGGGTGAGAGAACAAAGAATATTGTATCCTGTTGACATTTATTTCTTTACTTTTTTCAATAATTGTTAAATGGATTCAAAATTTTTAGTTGTTTAAATGCTTCATTTTTTTTTTAATGGGGGATTAGCAGTTGCACTTATATGATTTATTTAGTAATTCAACAGTGCAAATGTGAGCCTAAGATGACTGGAGTTTTTTTTCACTTTATTTATTTACTCATTTGTGATTTATAGCAGAGTTGCTTGGCGGAATCCATCCCATGATTGTTTTGCTGTATGGTATGGCAAAGCATGGATTCTAGATTCAGGATGGTCACTATTTTAGTGTTTGGGAATATATATTTCAAGGCATGGATTTAAATTTGCTTGAATTTGAATATAATTAAAAAATAGTTGCTTTGTATAAAAATCCCTACAAATTCAAATTCAAGAACTTACTCCAAAACACTTGGGGAGTCTCATATGAAAATTATCTATGCATTAAATTCAATGGTTTGAATTGGAGTGCATGGATGAAGAGGGCTTTGTACTTCCTTTTCATTCAAGTTCCATTATTTGGCACATTATTTTCATAATGGAACCATTCAAATTTAAAGGGAAGTCAGAATCCATCTTGGTATTTCACACTCCAAATCTTGTGCATGACCAAACTATAGGAACCCTGATGCTGCCTATGGGAGCATGTATTTTGGGCCTTGAATTTGGATTTGGACAAAATTTAATATAATTTTATATTATATTTTTAAAAAAATCCATACAAATTCAAATCTGTTTTCAAATTTGGTTACACCCATCGGTTACCAGGGGCTACTTATGTTGCTAGTAGAACTCTGAAAAGATATATTGCCTCATATGCAAATTTATGTTATATAAGATTAACAAATAATTATATAATTTAATATTAACAAAACCTACCATGCATTTTGATTTCTTCCTAGTCATCTTCCACATTTTATGCACTATGGGGGCAGGGCATACTTGTTCTGCCCCAATTTTGAATCAAATGAGGAGAGAAAATTGGTCATTGAGATAGGAAGGTAACAGAAAAGTATACTTGGGCTATGTTCTTGGGGATAAAGTCTATAAAAAATTTATTTATTTTTTTAAAAAAGGGGGAAAACTATGCTTACTTCTACTTCCCCTCAGGGATTGAGAACTCCCAATCATGTAGGAAGCATGATGTTAGTTGTTGAGGCAGCACAGATGCATGTTCAAGCTAACCTCAACCTCAATTCAAAAACTCAAAAGTAGATACATTCCTCCATCATAAGATCAAGTAAGTAAATTCTGCCATTCTCTCAGTACTACCAACTCCCACATGGCAACTCACATGGTCAACCACTTGGTTCTTCTCCTTGCACTGATATTGCCAGCCGCTCCCACCAAGAGTATCCCTTCGAGAAGTCAGGACCTTCTTGTTGCCATTGAAGAGATGCAGAGAGCCAACTACTTCACCTTTGTCACTCTGATCAACATGTCCCCAGCCGACCTCTTTCGTGCCAGGAACATCACTTTTCTGATGCCCAACGATCGGTTGCTGTCGAATGGCATACTCTCAGGAACTGCTATCTCCGACTTCTTGCTCTTGCATTCCATCCCATCCCCTTTGCTCTTTGACTATCTTGAGCACATCCCAAGTGGTTCAATCATCCCAACCTCAAAGCCAGAGTTCGTGCTCAAGATCAAAAACCATGGAAGAAGAAGCTTCTTTCTCAACAATGCAAGGATCATTAGCCCAAACATCTGTATCGCAGGATCTTCAATCCGATGTCATGGCATTGATGGGTTGTTGTCTGCAGATAAGTTGACGTCAGAGCATAATTCTACAGTTCCTACACCAAAGTGTCCTAGTAGTAGTCCACCTCCTATTGTTGCAGCAACACCTCCTGCCCTCGTGGGGCACTCGCCGCCATCATTACCGCCACCTCCGCCCATCGCTCTTAGTCTTACCCCTTTGGTTGCCCCACCACCAGCACGTACGAACGTCCATTCAGAAAAGTCAGCTTCTTCTCCATGGCCATCTTACAGAGGATTATTGCCCCTAGTGATGCTCTTTGTTTTGGGGTTGTCAGTCTAGTGTTGAGGGGGAATTTGATAGATGGCCTGAATGGTACTACTTACATAAAACACAAGGCATGCAATATTGCTACATCACCCAAAATACAAGGCTCCCATGCTGCACTGGGAATTTAGTGGACATGGTGTAGACAGGCTTGCTTACATAATAGTACTATATATATATATATATATAGATGTTGACAATTGTACATGAGTTAATGAGCCATGCATCTTTTGTCTTGTGGTAAGATTCTTATGTAAGTGTGGAATAGCACTGTGTGCACAGGCAACAAGAGTCGAACCCAATAAGACACTACACATTAATCATCCAAAACTAGGAAAGAAAAGTTGTAGCATACCCCATATTCATATGTAAACAAATAAATAAATATATAAACATACACAACTTGGTAAGAGTGTTTGGGTAAGCTTTAAAATAGATAAACGTCACAATGTTTAGAAACAAAAGCATATCTACTTTTTCCTAATAAATTCTTTCTTCGTTTTCTTTGGACAATATATATATATAAAATATTTGTGAACCCAAAATATTTGGTTTTTTCAAAGAAAAAAAAATGTTCCCGTTTTTTTTTTTCCTTTTGATGGTGTAAGGAGAGACTAAACCCAGAGAGAGAGAGAGAGAGAACAGGCTTATTTTCTAGTTAGGATTATTTAAAGATGATTGGTTATTATTTAGTAACTGAAAGATAAGCAATTAAATGTTTAATTAGATGAATTGTGTGCTATATTATTACTTTTGCTTATTATTTTAACAAATTAGTAATGCAATTTCTGATTTGTTTTATTATGTAGATGATAATTATATCACATAGTGTTAGCTGTTGACACCAGATTCTGGTTTGGGGTGCGTCAGATTGGATGGAAATGTTATGCATGAGGATTCCCAATCAAGAAAGTTAAATTAGGGGCGAATAAGACTTTAGAAAATACGAAAATTGAAAACAAGAGTTCGAGAGTATGTGTGTCCTAATTGGGAAATAAAGAAGGAATAGATGTAGAAATGAAAATTGAGAAAATGTTGCAGAGCAAAAAACGCTTCAAGACACGTTGCAATGTCGTTTTCCTTAAAACGTTATTTGCTCCCACCAGATCAATGTGTATTGAGTTAGCAAATATGTTTTTGGGATACAATGAAACTTATAATATAATCTGATATCAGCTTTCGTTATACACAAATAAAAAACTGATCACAAATACCCTTAGAAGAATCTGAACAAATTTGTGGAATTCTATTTCTACAGATTACAGAACCTAAGATTGAAAAAGATATAATGTGAAATCTTTTTGAGAGAAAGAGAATGAGAGAATGATTGAATATTTTTATTATTCTTGGATTTAATTTTGCCTTTAAATAGATAGAATTATGCCTTTCTCGAAAGGTTACATCTGTTCAAATCTATTTCATTAACTGTCATTTGCAAAGTAGATTTCTGAAATTGACTAGGCATCGACCTGGTCGCGTCTTGGTCGACATAGTCTGAAATAGATAGAATTATGCCTTTCTCAAAAGGTTACATTTGTTCAAATCTATTTCATTAACTGCCATTTGCAAAGTAGATTTCTGAAATTGACTAGGCATCGACCTGGTTGCATCTTGGTCGACAAAGTCTGAAATATATTCAATCTTTCTTTGTGTTCAGTAGGCCTGGTGCACCAACTAAATGCGCCACTAGCGCTCTACAACCCACGCTACGTGCGCACGTGTGTGAGTGTGCAGACGGTGCGAATGACCGTCCTAGGGTACACTAAAGTACACACTAGCACTATCTTTTAACCAATTTTAACAGATTATTTCACCTTATTATTTATTAATGACTTTTAATTTTCCACTCTTTTCAATGTGGGACAAGTCCTCATAACAATAAATGCTCCTCATGAAAGTTTTAGAGAATTTGTAAATGGAAACTTTGAAAAACCCATAAAATCGATTATTTTAGAAAATATTTCAACAATGGAAAGAAAAGAAGACCCCTTTTCAAGCAAGAGTATGTCCGAGCTTTTTTGCTCTATCGTTTAGAGTAAGTATGACGTTTATTTTAAAATTAAAATTTTAGACGGAAGTCAGGGATGAGTATCCAATTTGAGAATAAAACTTTAATTTTTAATAAAATATTTAAATTATTTTATTGTGCCAACAAACTATTTTGATGTGTTTTATTTCACAAAATGACGCATCATCGACATGTATCTGTTTTTTATGTAGAAAAAAAGATAAAAGGCACTAATCCTTTTCAAGTTTAGTAGAAAGAAAGAGACTTTTCCTGATATTTCAAAATTTTCAAAATCCTCTCTTAAGATTTTAAAATTTTCAGAGTTTGTCAAAAAAGATATGAAACTCTAATATATTTGACAAAAAAAGACATTTTTGAAGGAGTATAAGTGTCGCAAAAATCAAATGTGATAATGCCCAAACTCAAGAGAGGTCTGCATCTTTTTGCAAGCCTCAAGAGAGCTTCAATATTTTTGACCCAAAAAAAATATTTTATATACCTAGCAATTAACAAAATTAACATGACTGGGAGAAGAAATATAAGATCTTTTAAATGCTCAATCACCCAGTCAAATCTTTTTTCCTTTCTTTGCCAAAAAAAACCACCTACATAAACTTATCTTTGAGTATGATGTGTTTCCTCCTGCTAGTCTACAGAGGATATCTTAGAAAATGGAAACTCTGAAAGGAATCCAGCTGCTAATTTTATTTTTATATATAGAAAATATGATCATTGCATTATGTATGATTCAAGATATAAGGATAAGCTTGGTTTGCAAACTAGACGAGATTAAGGATTCTTAGTTTATATTTGACTCAACTCATAAATAGAGTGAGGTTGAGGAAGAAGAGAACACATTTGGTAAGAGAATTTTTAAATTTTTCTATGCAAATATATCTATATACATTTAGATGTTTGAAATTTATGAAGTTGAAATTCCTATCTCCTCAGGGTTTTTAATTCTTCTCGTGGGAGTACGATGATGGCTTTCCAACTTGCCTATCAAAGAATTTTAAGAATGTTAGAGAGCTCGCCTTCATCATCATCGACACGCTCTGAATAATAATGTTGAAGTGCCAAGAGTTAACATGTTAAAATTAAATTTTGGTGACAAATTGACAACCCAAGTAGTAGGAGTCATTATGAAGATATGAAAACTGTTTTACACATCCAGACAGGCCCTAAATTTAAAATAATAATAATTAGCAAGTTTCCAAGTGTAATAGTTCTGTTACCGCTAAATTAATAAAAAAGCTAGAAACCGAAGCAGCATTTATGTATTTATTAGGAAATTTTAAAATGAACATCAAAACTGTTTCACACATATAAACAGGCCCATAATTAGGAAAGAAGTTAATTAGAAAGTTTCCAAATGTAAGAGTTCTGTTATTGCTAAAGTAATAAACAATCTAAAGCCCAATCAACATACTCAATTAGGGTATTTCACCACTTCTATTCAGTTATTATAAACTAAGAATATAGGCAGATGCAGCATTCATTCCCTAAAGAGGGCAGAGGGCATTGAACTTGGAGGGAGATTCTTTTACTCTACCAACTTCTGGTTTTGAACTTCAAGAACACACTCTTTGACAGACTCGAATACATCTTCGATGGGTAGCTCAGCATCAATCTAATCCAACAAAAACAAGGGTAAATAATCATATGGTAGTTGTAAATTATCCCTTGGGTGCATGATTCAGTCAATAAGAGTTATAAAATCTAATCGTATTGACAACGAAATATTGCTATTTCACAATAATATTGATTATTAATCAAGGAGAAGTTTGTTAAATAGGGAATGACTTGGGTCCAGTCAGTGGCCTTCAATTCTTCACATTCAATAGAAAAAAAATGCCCTTTTGGACTGAAAAAGAATCTAACTTACATGTGGGGTTCCTTTACTTAGCGTAAGGTATTCCTTTTTAAAATTAGTGACAGCAAAATATCACCCAAAAAAAACCAACACAAAATTTTGCACATACGATTTACCTTCTGAACCTTTTCCTTTGCGCTGTAGTAACTGATTTCTGGCAGTGTTGATTCAAAATAAACTTTAAGCCGTTTTCTTATGGTTTCAATATTATCATCAACTCTTCCCTTCAAAAGCACAGAATAAAAGTGAGACAGAGAGACGAGAGATGCAGATTGAAATCCATGAGCATAAAACCTGCAACTAGCTAACCTGCTTTCTATTCAGTACACGCCTTGTCAACTCTTCTTCTGAACAGTTGAAGAATAATACACAATCTGGGTCAGTTTTCATCTGTGAGATGATTTAGAATAGTAAGCACATAACACTGATAGGAAAAAAAAAAAGGTCGGCCTAGTGCATGAAGCTCCCGGGTATGCAGGATCAAGGGACAGAAAAAGAACCCTGAAGAGTTCTCAGCACTACAAACTGCAACCAAAAATCAATTGTCAATTTTAAAAAGCAAATCACAGCCTCACAGTGTTCTCGAATGCAATGCGATTTTCTTCATTCCGTGGAAATCCATCAATAAGAAATTTCTTGTTTTTGCTCCTCTGCATTGCCTGCTCCAGAAGCTTAACAGTTACCTCAGCAGGAACAATCTTCCCTTCCTTCTTGAAGTCCAGGATCATGGTTCTGAAACACAAGATTCAATGATGAAAGAAAATTTTGTGGAAAATTAGAATACAAGTTGCAGTGACAGCAACAGCAGTAGCAATAACAAGGACAACCACCACGACAACAGTGACAATTACCTTTCAGATATAAAAAGGGAAGAAATGAGTAAAATTTTTACTCCAAAATTGTACATAAACAGGAAACTAGTAAATTCTGCGTACCCGTTTTCAGATCCAGACTCTATTTCAGCTTGAAGAAGATCCCCAGCACTAAGATGAGTAAACCCAAAGTGCCTGACCAGCAGGTGGCATTGGGTTCCCTTTCCACTGCCCGGACCACCTATCAAAATATTATCAGGATCATATAATTGGTGCATCTGCATAAATGGGAAGACTCCTAGAAAGTGGACAAAGAGAAACAACAGAATCGGGCGCAAAATGTTGGAACCAGAAGTAAGACGAAGACTACCAAAGCCTCTCGCAATAAAATGAGGTTCAAGTTTGGTTTTTCTTTAATGCTAAAGAGATAATCAAAAGCCGCACCAAAACCAGTTTCATCAGCTGAGCTATACGGATGAACAAAAGTAACAATCACATAGCTCCTCCTCCCACATTTGAAAACTTCCAGAGGCCAGGGCTTTCTGGCAAACAATGCGCTAAAATCAATATAAAATTTATTTTCCCCTACTAAAGAGTGTGTAGGTTGAGTAGAGTAGTTCAAAATATTTTATAAATCAAGTTCTAGAGGATAATAGGCTTATTCTTCAACAAGGCTACGTTGTGCAGTCACTTGTGCATGCCTGAAAATAGAAAAAAAAAAAAATCCATGGCTGTTATGGCTGCTTCCTGCTGCATAACCTCCAATACTCTCACTTCCTAATATACCCATTTCTGTTAGGCATGCAAAATACAGCTTTATACTTGCCATGACGTTGACGAAATAATTTTAAAGGATTATCTTTCTGACATATTTCTCCTAGTATATAATTGCATATCATGTCCTCTCTCAAGAGATCCTCTCTGTATTTTGGATAGGTAGAAAGCTCCATACAAGCACAAACCACAGCTCCACCACAGTCAAAGAGATCAAAGGGCCGACCCATGGCCTTGTGCCCCATCTGCCTCAACTTCTCCATCTTTTTTATTTCTATTATTCTTCACCAAATATTCCGCAGATTTGGAAGACATTAGTGCAATACGAGAGAGAGAGAGAGAGAGAGAGAGAGAGAGAGAGAATACATGCTCCTGCCTCTGGACTTATGTTGTTCGAAAATTACCAAACTGATCCCGAACTGCAAACTGACCAAAATTTGGAGAACCGACATTCTGTTTGTTGCATCTTTTCAATTACTGACTTTGACTTATATTTCAGTAAACTAACAAGCCTACAAATTTTGGTCTACAAATTCTTTTTTGAAAAACTTAGACAAAAATGTTTAGGCCATCACAAAAAAGAGGTCAGATCCATAACCACTTAAACTGTTATTAAAATTTTATACTACGAAGGTTTAATTATGAGCCACCAAAGCCCAAACAACACATAAAAGCATTAAGATGTACATATTATGATATATATGACTAAACATAATTTGGATATCTCAATTTTTCAGTAAGATATGTGCTTTATAATACACAGATAAACATAGTTTGGATATTTTTATTTTTCAGTTCAGTATTCCACTAAACCCCTCACAGAAATCTTAATTGAGCTCCTTCCCTGTTTTACAATAAATATAATTCGACATTTTATCATTAATATATTGAATAAAATTAATGAAGCATAAATTGCAAAATTGATTTTAAAAAAATTGATTATTTTTAGTCTCAGCGTCTCAGTTGAGTCTTTTCGAAATGAAAACCTCCAATTTTCAATTTTCTCACACCCCACCCATCGCTGCTGCAACTTTCTAATGGGTCACTGCACAGTGCCCCACCCAACCTCCTGTTTCCTCCTATTTTCACTTTTTTTTTTCTTCTTTCTCCTTCCCACCCACAATTAAAAATTAAATACCCGCATCGAGCCAAACACATTAGCGCACAATCCTATACAAGAATTTATTCAAATCAGCCACTAGCCGCCATCATTCTAATTGGAAAAACCAATAATGACCAGATCTTTCTGGCCTGCGCAAATAACCTCAATTCTTAGCCCAATATAAATCACAAACGATGAAATTGTTATCAATCTTGAAAGCTACGTGTGCTAGCTATTGATTTGAACACCAGTGGCTGCCCAACCTGCTGCCGGTTTCATCATTGGCATCAGTTACTTAGCATAAAGACTAATCATCGAATACCTCTAGGGAAGCTAATTGTAGATGTCTTAACAACTAAAATGCTTATCAAAAAAAGAACTGAAAGGGAAAATTATGTCTATGTTTCTGCTACGTAAGAGATGTTGGATCCATCAAGACTGTGCTCCGGCTATACTGTCATTAATAACACCAACACCACCACAACAACATCACATCATCATCATCAAACTACATCCAAAAAATAGCTTGCACACAAAAATTTGATTTACTCATGACCTATGTATTGCACCTGAAGAAAAACACAAAATAGGATTGCCTATAAACATTTATTTAAGCTGCAAAAACAAGAACCTCTTGAGGGCTTCTGCTAATAAAGAAGACAGACAACATTAGATCAGATTTTAAATGCAACTGGAATTCCAGAAGCACAGATTTTTTTCCTTTAACCTTTAAAGGATACTAATAATCAGCACTGTGGTGAAGCTAAATTCACTTGGAAAGACACGTGGAAGTCAATAATTCTGAAAATGTGGCCAATATTTGTTTACACTTTACACAGCCACTTAGGAAGCAATTTTGACGGGTAATATTTTGAAAATAAGAGGCATGATCCTGGTGATTTAATGGTTTATGAGCGACAAGGAAAGCAATAATAATCTCCTTTAGCATTGTCGGATGGCATGGTAGTTGTGGAGTAACTTGAATTTCCAGCACTTCCCTGTCCACTTTTAAGGAAAAGGTGAATTTTTAGGGATGTGTGGAGGAAGGCTTGGGCTTTCCATGGAAGATAAGAGGGTTGCCCCACTTGGGACGATGTGGGCTTTTGGAGAGAGAGAAATTAGAGGACATTGGAATGCACAGAGGAAAGCACCTCAAGGCTAAAGAAGAAGTTTCTGTTTCTGCTAAGGAGCATCTCAAGGCCAAAGAGTGAACTTGAGTTCCAGGCTTCTTTGTGGCATTCTCTTTTCTATTCCTTTATGCAGTTTCTGTAAGAATTTTTTTGGGTTTGTGCCTATTAGTCTTTTTGCTCATAGATTTTTTTGCTTTTGATAGTCCCCTGCACTTGGTGGGGACCCTGTGTTACCTTTTCGTGAACCTTTGTGCCCATTTTAAGTTGTGTCAAGTATTACAAAAAAATAACAATAATATTTACAAGGGTTAAACCATTATAATAACAACGCAGAGAGAAACTTATGCAAAAGATGTAAAGCTGTATCATCTTATAAACCATCACAAACAATGCCAATGATCACTAAACTGATGGATCTTTGCAGAACTATTTTCAAGTTATTATGTGTGCTGAATCAAATGTGACAAATGGTTCACCTAAAACAAAAATAATTGAGACCTCATTTGAAAAGTTTCCACTTGCAACCTGTCAGTCAAAGATGCATGTGTACAAATTATCAAGGAAAAGCAGGTAGGATGATATTTCAATTATCTGAAACAATACACATAATATAAGCATGTTCTTGATTTAAAATAGATGAATGCACATGATGGTTCAAGAATACAAGAGCAAGAAGCCAATAGATGGTTCACAAACTTTCTTAGCAGGCATTTGGTTTGCAGCATCAAAAATATTCCCATGGAATGACATTCCTGGAATCTCATTGCAGGGAATGGGACGCCTATTCGAAAATCATAGATTCCCAGGAACATAAATTTCCAGGTTAGTGTTTGGTTCAACTTGAAAATGATAGCAAGCATTTAAAGAAGATGACCTTGACATGTGTATAAACTAAATATGAAAAATATTTATTTCCACAAAAAATAAATATATCTCTAGTTATATTACATAAAATCCACTCAATAGTTTGTATAAGTTTAAAAGTTTGAACTCAAAGTCCCAGTCCAAGAAAAATTATCAGCTAAGTGTCACGGACCCTCAAAATGGGACTCAAGTAAGGGCTGTGTGGCACTCGTTGAGAGCTCTTCCTCGACAAGTCAGTCAAATCTCACACGTTCAAGCTTGCAAGCATGAATACCAGGTGAGTCTCAATACTCAAAAAAAACAAGGAACCATAAAATATCACACAAGGAATATACTTATACACAGAATAAGACCATAACAATCAGGGACATCACAATCCAAGGCAACAAAACACCACAATGAAAAGGACTACTTGTATTATTCAACTCCAAGAGAATAACCATACAAACGATAACACAGATAATCATATATTCATTCTAAATCCCTGGAGAATACAATTATAGAGCAGTATCTCTCTCCCCCTTTTTCCCATTACATAGTCATTCCCTAACACTAAACTATATATTTTATTGAACATGATTGCCATGCGTCCATTTAGTGCAGTTAGGCCAATAAGCACAACTTTAGTTCAGCAAAGAGCAGTGTACTGCAGTATCTAGTTGGCATAGTAGACTTGTAGCAAATGAGCTTAATGTAATTTTTTATTTTTGTACACCTACAAGGTGATTGATTTCTTGTGCTACAGTTTGGCATCCCATTGATGCCCTTTTTAATAAATACATGTTTTACTGATTAAAAAAAAAAATGATGGATACCTTACATGCGAACTTACTTCTTAATTAAACTTGCAACACCCAGTGTACAAGGCTCCCATGCCATATTGGGGGTTGGGGAAGGGCATGATATATGCAATCAAACCTCCAGAAATATTTAATATAAATTGAGAAGGAAAAAATATGCATAAAGCATGTTGCCATTCCAATCTTTCCATCCCAATCATTTACAGTTTTCTCTAAATTACTCGATATTTTCTGTTGTGCCAGCTGCCAGTAGCCTACTTCTGCTAGGGAGTGGCCCATTCTACTCTCTAAAGCCGAAATGGATTTCCCAAACAACACAGGTTATTAGCTGTTTGGACTTTGGAGACTTAAAATGGTGATATCAAATAATAACACCCACATCTAACCAGCCAAGCTACATTGGGGCAACTCCCAAGTGCATATTTGCAATCAACTTTTAAATTTCTCAGGGTTCTCAAAGCTCTAGAGTTCCAGGGTCTGGTATTTTTCTAAGAGCTAGGTGCTCAAATACAACCAAGGCAGTTGCCAAGGCAATTAGGAATCTAGCTTCATCCGACCAATTGCTTCCCACTGTTTTTTGGTGTAGGGAAATTATCACGAAATTCCCAAAAAAATACTTGTGAGAAACAAAATAGAGAAAAAACACACGCCAAAGAAAAAAAAAATAACCACACGCACAAGACAGTATTTACATGGTTCGACAATTTGCCTAAGTCCATAGAGTTGTAGAGATTTCACTATTATCAAGGATTTCACTGTTCTATGCTTAATTTGAAATGCCTACCCAACAGTGTGCTCACTGGTTTAGCTTCATTCATGTTGAACCTGCTGAGAATTTTCTTCACATACTCTGACTGTGAAAGCTTCAATGTACCATTAGTCTTTTCTCTAATGATTCTCATATCAAGGATTCGCTTTGCAACTCCCAAATCCTTCATTGCAAACTGTTTTGACAATTACTACTTTCGATTATTAATCTCCTCAATGCTAGACCCTACAATGAGCATATCATCTACATACAACAATAAAATGATGTAAGAATTGTCAAAGAACTTAACATAGGAACAGTGATCAGCTTCACACCTTTTGAACCCAAATCTATGTATAAAACTGTCAAACTTCTTGTACCATTGTCTTGAAGCTTGTTTTAAGTCATACAAGTTCTTTCTCAGTTTGCAAACTAGATTCTCTTGTCCCTGAACAATGAACCCTTCTAACTGAATTATGTAAATGTCTTCCTCCAAGTCACCATAAAGGAATGCCGTCTTTACATCTAACTACTCAAGATGTAGGTTTTCTGTAGCCGCCATTCCCAGTACCAATCTAATTGTTGACATCTTCATAACTGGAGAAAATATTTCTAAGTAGTCAATGTCATTCTTCTGCTGGAAACCTTTGACAACTAATCTGGCCTTATAACGTTTGCTACCATCATACTCATTCTTTATTCTGTATACCCACTTGTTGTGCAAAACCTTCTTTTCTACTGGCAATTCAGTCAGTTCCCATGTCTGATTCCTTAACAAGAAATCCATCTCATCTTTTATGACTAACTACCACTTGCTTGAATTTTCATCTTACAAGGTAGACCTGGCAAAGCGGATCAGGTCGGTTTATCCGTGAAGGATAAGGCGGATTATCAGGTGAAAAAATCATAATCCATATTTGATTCGTTTAAGTGGCGGATTAGGCAGTTTCGGGTTGGATAATTCATTGCAGATGGGCGAATAATCCGCCATTCTCAAATATAATTTTATTAATAATTTATTTTTTATCATAATAATTTAAATTGTATACGATAACTTACGATTAGTTTGTATATTAACTTTTTTAGTAACTATATCAATCATTCAATCATTTATATTAATTAACAACTCCTGATTCATGTAAGTAAAATTGTACAATAAAACATAATAAATTAATCCCAATCCAACTCAAAATAGAAACTCAAACCATGTGACTCGTGTGAGTCTAAAATCTAAACATTATAATTGTTCTTAAAGCATGTGAGTTTCTTTAAATACAACTATTTTCAAATCGTGTGAATCTCTCAAAATAAAACTATCAACAAACTAAAAAAATCTCAATCCATCCTTCAAATAACTTCAAAATCATTTGAATGCCTTATATTAATTGAAATGCTTTCATTTGTGACATCAAAGCTTTCATCTTCTTCTCCTCGTGTGCCTATCATGAAAGAATTCAAAATATAATTTAAGTTATGAATCAAATAACATAAATTGAACTTATTAATTAGCATCTCAAAAGTTGCAAGTTATCAAACTGGAAAAAAAAATTACAAATAATTTATTCAACACTACAAGTTAAAACAAAAAATAAACAATAATTTATTGACAACATAATTTTCAAAGATAAATAGAAGCACTAGCTACGCAACCTGTGCTAGAGTAGTAACGCAGTCTGCGCTAGGGTAGTAATATTCAAATAAAGTCAAACAGAGCAAGATGATACACTAGATGAGGTACAATATGCTCTTTTAGCTTGAGCAATATCTTCAGCAAGTTCTTCCTTATCTACATAATCTTCAACTGCATTCAAAATTCAAAAGATAAATAAATAAATAAATATTGCATAATACATAGTAATTATAATAACATAGAAATATAATTAAATAAGCATACCTCCTCGACTATACAGCCAATCACGAGTTAAAATAATAGTTTCAGCATTATCAGGCGTAAGAGAACTACGTGACATATTTATCACTTTTCCTCCAATACTAAATGTTGATTCCGATGCAACAGTTGATATTGGAATTGATAAGATATCTCTTGCCATTCGAGAAAGGATCGGATACCTATATTCATGACTTCTCCAAAAGTCCAAAATATCCAATTCTTTATCACAATCTACCATCCGCTCTCTAAAAAACATTTCTAATTCTGACATTGGAGCTTCTTCATCTTCCTTAGCAAAAGCTTTAAAACCCTAAAAACAAGTATATAACAATAGAAATATAAAAATTTTATAGATGTATAATAAAAGTAAAATAAAATTTGTACTTAAAAAAATATCTTACTTTTAGTATCACATCAACTGATGTTGCAATAGTTGTCATATGACCACGATCATGACTAGTAGTTGCTTCAAAGGAAGGCATTTTCTTAGAAGTCGAAGGGGAGTGGTGCTTCACATACTCATCGAAAAGAGAATGCATCTCACGCTGTATGTCGTTTACTCGATCTTTCCAAGACATTGGTTGCACTTCTTTTAAACAAAAAGATACAAATTGTATCTTGAAACGAGGATCCAGAATAATAGCCATTGCCAAAATTTTACTATAATCTGACCAGCATTTGTCAAATTTCCCTTGCATTTGACTAGCCACATTCCTTAAAAAGACATCATCACCCAATGCTGTATTAAGTAAAGTTACTTGTACCTTCCATACTCCTTGAAAGTACAAATTTGCAGTTGGATAAGATGTCCCAGAAAAAAGATTTGTCAAGTCATAAAAAACCTTCAAAAAACTAGCAATTTTCTCAATTTCCTTCCATTCATCATCATTTGGGCAAAACTTGAAATTCTCCTCACTAAACTTGAATTGGCAAATAACATCTCTATAGTACAAAGCACTTTCAAGCATCATATAAGTAGAATTCCACCTAGTAGGGCAATTTTGGCGAAATCCTCTCACACGTGGCACTCTCACCTTTTCACAACATTCATGAAATCTAAACTTTCGATGTTGTGAATGCTTCACATATTTGACATAATCTCGTATTTTGTCCACAACCAAATGAGAAAATTTTAGGCCATCTTGGACAATGAGATTTAACATGTGAGTGCAACAACGAACATGAAAAAATTTTCCTTCCCTTACCAAAGCATTTTTCAAGTTCAGATTAGACTTCAAAAACTCTACAAAACAGTCATTGGATGTAGCATTGTCCAATGTTATCGAAAATAGCTTCTTATCTATACCCCAATTCACCAATAAGTCCATGACTTTGTTACTAAGTGCTAGACCAGTGTGTGGAGGAGGCATGCTTGAAAAACTCAATACTTTCTTCTGAAGCTTCCAATTTTTATCCACAAAATGTGCAGTTAAACATAAATAGCCATCAGTATTTAACGAAGTCCATAAGTCCGAAGTAAGAGAAATTCTACTAGAATTATTCAATAAAAGTTCACGAATGTGCTCTTTTTCCTTGAAAAAAACCCTCATAACATCAGCTTTTGCAGTATTTCTTGTCACAAATTTTGTCTCTGGATTTAATTCTAAAGCCTATTCATGAATTCCTTCACACTCAACAAAAGAAAAGGACAAATTGTGTCTCACAATTGCCATTGTCAACTTCCTACGTTGTACAGCTTGATCAAGTTTTCGTGTATGCAAAGACAGCTTTCTATCACCTTGACTCCTTAGCATTTGTTTCAGATCATTATTTTTCTTTCCCATGCATTTTTTTATATGACAATGTAAGTTTGATGTCCTAGAATTCTTACTATGGTAGAGATATTTCTTAGGACAATACTTACATTGGGCATATTGTTTATCTCCACTCTCAATCAACTCAAAATTTGTCCAAATACTAGATGTTTTTTTCCTAACTCTTTTTACCTGTGGAATTGTTTCTTTTGTAGGTTCTGTGTTTGATGAATCTGGCAACTGAACTTCTTCTTCACCCATTTCATCATTTTGATCAATTGAATTTGCTATTGACTGAGACATTTTTTTCTCAAATCCTTGTAATGCACTGCAAAAAATTATGAAATGGGATTAAATGTTTTCATTGCCCAGCGAAGGATTAAATTCATCTTGAAATAGAAACAATGCTACTATGCAGGCCTACAACAATAGCAATGCAGAGATGTCAATGTATTTAAAATGACAAAGGCCTACAGCAATAGCAATGCAAAGATGTCAAAGTATTTAACATGACAAATAATGTAGTTGCCAGAAGTATTGGCTTAGAGCTAAAAATTCATATTTTCACTAGCCTCTACTAACTTGAACATTAGTTTGTTTTGCCAAATTTCAAATATTTACTGCCTTGTTAATTGTTTGAAAAAAGATTTTGAACTAAGGACTTTAGTATCATCAAGCACTGCACTCAACCTATTAGCTAAGACTTTAGTAATAATCTTATACACACTAGAGACAAGACTAATAGGACCAATAGGTCTAAAATCCTCCACTTTAATAGAATTAATTTTCTTCGGTACCAAGGCTATAAAGGAGGAATTAATGCTTTTACTAAGGACTCCATTATCAAAGAACTTACTAAAAACTTTCACTAGGTCCCCCCAACACTCTTAAAATAGAGCAATGTTAAAACCATTCGGGCTTGGAGCCTTATCCCTTTCCATCCCAAAAACCACCCCCCTAACTTCCACCTCATGAAAAGGTCACTCTAACCAACACATTTGATCAGCAGATATAGGGTTCCAATCAATAATCCCTTTATTATCAGCCTACAGTGATCCTCCTCTGAATACAAGTTCTAGAAAAAATTGGTGATAATAGAAGTAATATGACATTGATTATTAGACACTATCCCATCCCCCATATCTAACTCCCTAATCAAATTCTTACTTCTTGTCCTATTAGCTAGTCTATGAAAGAAAGAAGAGTTGCAAACTTGCAATCACCATCCTCAGCCCATTTGAATTTGGACTTTGGTCTCCAACTCCTCATTTACTTAAATATCACCTCTACTAGCTCATTTTTCAGGGAAACTCTCTTAATCTCCTCACTATATATATATATCAGTGTTGTCGAATGTCCTCAGCATGTGAAGACACAAACACAAATACAATGGTGAAAGGCATAAAGAGTGGAGCTCGGAGTCGGGACTACCTTCTGAGTTATGAAGCCCCCTCGGATAGAGGAGATGAAGAACACCCGCCGGTTCTGAATAAAGGTCTTGTTGGTTCGAAGCGTTGAAGAAGAACTCACGAAGCTCCTGCTGGTTCGAAGGATCGAAGAGACTCGCGAGTCGCGAAGGGTCGGAGACTTGGAGGGCCAAGGGCTTCGAAGGGTCAAAGAAGAAGGTCTCTCACTCTCGTCTCTCGTGCGACCGCCAACTAGTTCTCCACTTCTCCTTCTCTGAGTCTCTGTTGGCTGAGGACTTGAGGCTCAAAATCTCAATTCTCAAGTCTCTGTGACTAGGGCTCTTTTCGAATGGGAATGGCTGAATGAGGTTGGCCTGGGGGCTAGGAGCCTGGGACTCTAGGAGTGGGAGGGGCCAAGACACGAGAGGGGCGTGTCGCGTGCTGGCTATGTGGGCACTTGGGCCTTTGAGCTTTGGGCAGTGTCGCAGTGGGCTAGGCCGACTAGCTTAGTATACTATAGGCTATAGCGGGCGGTGGGCTTTTATGGGTTAATACTTAATAATGTAAGCGGGTTGGCGGATATCCACCGGATAAACCCGACCCAACCCGCTAAGGGGGCTGATATGAAAATGAAAACTCATATTCGACTTATTTAGTAAACAGATGATTATGAGTAGGTTAAAACGGGTCGGATACGGTTCGGATTAACGGATTTTTATCCATTTTGCCAGGTCTACTGCAAGGCTTCATCATAACACTCTGACTCACCACTATCAGTCAACAGGAGATAATTTAGAGCGGGTGAATAACACTGTGGAGATCTAATGGTCCTAGAAGATCTACAGACTTCAGCTACAGGTATACTCTGATCTACCTATGATTCTACATTCTCCTTACCCTCTTCATCCCTTTTCTGGACAGTACTTTCAGTTAATTCATCTAAGTTGACAAACTCAGATTTCTTCTTATCTATCTCTATGACATCTTACACTACAATTGACATGTCCTTGTACATAACCTGTTCATTAAATATCACATTTCTACTTCTGAAGATTTTTCTGTTTTGTTCATCCCAAAACCGATAGCCAAATTTCTCATCACCATAGCCAATGAAAAAACATATTTTAAACTTTACTTCAAGTTTACTACAAGCATCAGAATCAATATGAACATAAGAAACACAACCAAAAACTTTTAAATGGGAAAACTTTACTTATTTATTGCTCCAAATCTCTTCAAGAAGTCTGAACTTCATGGGAACTAAAGGTCCTCGGTTTATCAGGTAAGCTGCAGTATTAACAACATCAGCCCAGAAAGTTTTTGGTAGTCCAGCATGCAACCTTATACTCCTAGCACGCTCATTGAGAGTTTTGTTCATGCGCTCAGCCACACCATATTGCTATGGTGTCCCAGGAATGGTCTTCTCCATCCTGATTGCATGGGCAGCACAATACTCACTGAACCCTCCATCTACGTACTCTCCTCTATTGTCTAACCTCAAACATTTTACTTTTAAGTCTGTTTCTGTCTCAACCATAGCCTTCCACCTCAAATACATCAGATTTATTTTTTTAGAAAATAAACTCATACCTTTCTTCTTAAGTCATCAATGAAAGTGTTGTAATACCTTGAACCTCTAAGGGATGCAACCGGAGAAGGCCCCCACAAATCAATGTGTACTAACTCCAATTTTTCAGCCTTCAGTGTCCTACTAGTTTTCAAGAAGCTCACCTTTTTCTACTTTCCTAAGATGCAACTTTCACACATGTCAAAATCAACGGACTTCAATTCTGGTAGTTTCCCCTTTGACAACAGCATCTTCATCCCTTTCTCACTCATGTGACTAAGTCTACAGTGCCATAAGCTTGTATCAGTACTTGCTTCAACAACTGCAATTGTGTCTCATGGACTTGAGGTCATATATAGAGTATCAGTCTTCTTTCCATGAGCCAATACTCTGGCTCCCTTTGTAACCTTCCAAGTACCACCAAAAAACAACATTGCATGCCCTTCATCATCAAATTGTCCAACAGAAATTAGATTCCTCCTCAAGTCAGGAATATGTCAAATCTTCTCTAATAACCAAACAAACCCATTGGGCAACAATATCCGGACGTTTCCCATACCCACAACATCCAAGGCTATACTATTGGCCAAATACACCTTACCAAAATCACCTGCAACATAGTTCTGTATGATTTCTTGGTGTGGAGTGGTATGAAACAAAGCTCCTAAGTCCAAAACCCAATCATCAAGTGGACTGTCTACTACAAGAAGTAATGCATCATGTACCTCTTCTGTTACAGTATTAGCAGAATCATCTTCATTCTTCTTCTTAAGACTTTTGCATTGCCTCCTAAAGTGACCTTTTTTCCTACAGTTCCAGCATTGTACTTATTGGCCTAATCTAGATTTACTTACGTTTCGATTAGAATTTCTGGACTTTGATCTGCCTCGATTTGAATTTCTGTCATTACCTGTGCCTCTTGTCTCAAGGTTTAGGACAGAACCAGATCCTAAGGTTTCATCTGCATCTTTTCTGTGAATCTCCTCAGCCAGAATTAGATCTCGTATATTATTATACTTCAGTTTTTCTTTTCTTGTAGAATTGCATACTGCCATCCTCATTGCCTCCCAACTGTTTGGCAAGGAAGCCAAAACGATCAGTGCATGGATCTTATCATCAAAATCAATTTCTACAGATGACAATAGATTTGTGATAGTGTTAAACTCGTTCAGATGTTATGCTACTGATGCATTTTCTGCTATCTTTAAATTGAACAGTTTCTTCATCAAATGCACCTTGTTGTTTGCTGACGGCTTTTCATACATTTCAGATAAAGCCTTCATCAAATCTGTTGTGGTCTTCTCCTTTACAACATTGTGTGCAACAGAACTAGACAGAGTTAACCTGATAACTCCCACTACCTATCTATGAAGAAGAGTCCATTCCTCATCCTTCATAATTGCAGGTTTTTCCCCTAAAAGTGGCAGATGCCACTTCTTCCCATAAAGATAATCCTTGATTTGCATCCTCTAGAATCCAAAGTTTGTGCCATCGAACTTTTATATTCCAGACGCCTTTCCAGCTTCGTCTATCATTGCACCCACTCAAACCTAACCCTACGCTCTGACACCAGTTGTAAGAAAATTATCACGAAATTCCCAAAAAAAACTTGTGAGAGACAAAATAGACAAAAAACACATGCCAAAGAAAAAAAAAAATAATCACACGCACAAGACAATATTATGTGGTTCGACAATTTGCCTACGTCCACAGAATTGAAGGGAGTTCACTATTATCAGGGAAAAAAATACAGAAAGCGGCAATACAGTATTTTCTTCTCTCAAAAACTGCGTCAAAACAAAACCCTAATCACCAAAACAACGGTTTTTATATCCTGCGCACAGGATTCACAATGGGCTACGAAACAGGCCAAAAAAAACCAAGCAACATTATTTCGAGTCGAGTCATCATCCGGATCAAACACAACTAGGCTCCACAAAGCCCAACATTTGGTTCATGCGTAACGTCTATTGAGCACTTCAAATAATTACTTGAAACATGCAAAATATTAGTACTTCAAAATTATTTGAAAAATAAATCAAATAATTCATATTTTCAGTTAATATATTTAATCCAGTTTCAGAAGGAAGAAAATATTTCTATGTAATGGACGACTAATAGGCTAATTGCAGCTGCTCTATCATCATCGCTCTTTGACCAAATCATTGTGCTTATATGAGATATCTTACAGGTACTAATGTGAATGCTCAACTTGCTGACTTCTTGTTGTAGGCAACTTTTAGCCATACTTTTGTTGTAATATCAAATTACCAAAGAGAATTATGGGCTTCCTGATGATAGAGTCAAAGCTAATGTTAGCATATTCTTCTAGCCCTACTTGTACTTCAATGGAAGGATTCCATTAAATGCAGTCTCGCCCCTCCCCCAAACCAAAAACATGAATCATTTCAACAGACATGTCAAACTGCAAAAAAATGTACGCCTACTAAGAAGCTGAGCAAAAATAACAGAATATCAAGGTTGGAATACTTGTAAAACATGTAATTGAGCAGCTAATGTGTGCCTGGGCATATAACATGTACCGATGAACATCAAGCAGTTATGTAGGCACCTCATGAAGAATTTAGCCAAGTAGCATGGACATTGCTACTTTGCTAATCTGCCTCTCAGAAATTAGTTTGAAGAACACGAACATTGTACACACCAACCTCATTTGAAACTGCAGTTTTATCTTCAATTTTGGCAGCTTTTTCAGCAGTTTCCATTGACGTAAAAATTGACCCGTTTCCTTATGGAGACTGACAATGCAAAAGAGCTTCATCAAATAAAAGAGGGAAATAAAGAAACACTCCAAAATTAAGGGAATGAAATCAAACACTGAAAAGGAAGAATGAAATACTAATGAAGTCTAAGGAAACAGTTAAAACTGAATTTTAGGTCATGAACAAAAATTAAAGCCTTTATCAATTCATTATGTAATCTAGTTTCACATGACTAACATGGTACCATGTTACCAAGGAAGAAAACTCAAGACTTTGTAGGAACTCCTGCCCCGCCAATGTCAAACCCATGTGTTTATCGTATATTATTAGTTTCAAGGGATAATGAATATGAACTATGCTTAAACATTCCCACACCCACTTCAACTTTAACCTAATTTGTAAAAATCAACAAATAAAATCGTGTATTAAATCATAAGTGACATCTATCATCAAATTCCAAATCAATTTCATGATTTCATCTACTGCGTCTTATAGCAGGAACAGGAAAACACAAATATGGATTATAAATTGTAAATGCAGAGTAGGAGAGGGTACCTTCAAAAACCCTTGAGCCGTCAAACCACAGTGTGATCAAACTTTCAGTAGTCCCAAATCGCGATTGAGCAAAAGGGAAATTAAGGGTTCTAAACCTACTCTCTGAGGGGTTATAATTTCGTAAACCCTTCGTCGTGCAAGCTGCATTGTGATATTTAGGGAAACAGGAAATGCTGGTAAACCTTCAACACCAATAAGATTGAAGTAATCAAGATTCGCATACGATACAGCCAATAAAGACAGATTTGTTCCCAAAAATAGACAAACCGGAAAAGATGAGTTTTTTCCCGTTTTATAAAATATAAAATAACACTGGGAAATTTTTTCCCAAAATAATGCTTACGTAATCTCGCAGCTTCATGCTGCGAGATTTAAACTGGTGGCCACTCTGCCTTCGACGCGTGGCAAAGAGAGAAACAGGGGGCAGGTGACGCGTGGCGACGCTTGAAGAAATCTCGCAGCTTCAAGCTGCGAGATTTAATGAGCCATCGAACCGAAACGTGATGCGTGGCTGGGAGATTAAATGAGGTATCGAACTGGTGGTGACGCGTGGCGAAAATCTCGCAAGACGAAACTGCGAGATTTGTGCCTGACATCCATCCGCGTGGTGACACGTGGTAAATCTCCCAGGACTAACCTGCGAGATTTGCTTCGTCTGCTGAATTCCTCCCCGAGCCTTCTCAGAACACAAATATTGCAGAGAGAAAAGTTGCAGACCTTCGAGCTTGCAGAGGACCGTTGCGTTGGCAGGTTACCGTTAGAGGTGCAGGTGACCGTTCGGGCGAAGACGAGGCGAGGCTATTTAAGGGCCGAAGATGGTGTATGTTATTTATTATTTAGAAAAAAACGTGAATA
This sequence comes from Malania oleifera, assembly GCF_029873635.1. Classification (NCBI taxonomy): domain Eukaryota; kingdom Viridiplantae; phylum Streptophyta; class Magnoliopsida; order Santalales; family Ximeniaceae; genus Malania; species Malania oleifera. Next base: position 100,049,815 of record NC_080423.1, read on the forward strand.
ATTTATTTAACTTACTGAGATTTACTAAGATTTATTTTATATTTTGAGTTGGTTTGATATCATATTTGTGTTCCGACTATTTGGGTTCGTTGCTGCATCTAGAGGAAGGTTAGTTTTTTTAATTAATAATTTCATTAACTTTTATGTATGTAATAGTATTGTATATACTCCGCATAATCATGTAAATTTTTAATAATTTAATCTGAATATTCTAAATAAAAAAAAAAGTATATTGATCTAATATTTATGCTTCAAATTTTATCTTCAATATTTTAAATTAACATATTCATTAATATCAAAGAAGAAATACTGTTTAGGACATTTGTTTGTTTGTATTTTTTGTATTGTTTGTGGATCTTAACTCACTTTGATAAGGTTCTTTAATTACAAAATCATTATTAGATGAATTGATCCATAATTTACATTATTTATTATTTGGGTGTACGAGTTATGCGTGTCTCCTTGATCATCAAGTATAAATTGAGACAAAGAGTTAGGATAGTTTAACATGTAATAGATATTTACATTATCAAAATGACTTAATTGAGATACTTTTGGCTGTCACACAAACTAAATTATTATAAAATTGTGGACGTAGAAAAAGTTAATCATTTACCAATATTTATTATTTATTAGAGTCACATGAAAGAAAATGAAAAAAAATAAAAATTGTTGTTATTTTTAGACTTCTTATACGAGATAATTATTTAGATGAAAAAATCTAACTCTGTGTTTTTCCGTAATAATTGTTGCACGTTTCACAATAAGTACAAAGATTTTTTAAAAAATAACATGAAATAATTTATGAATAAATATCACGAAAATCTAATATGTTTTAATAGTTGCAAAGATAGGAATAAAATTTTCTATTGTATAATCTAATAGTAACAAATAAGTTGTAGTTTGTTGATCTATAAATGTTTAATAATAAAGTTAAAAGGTTAAATTTAAGTTAATTTAACTTGTTTAACATTAGTCTTATATACTCATATTGAGTGTGCTCCATGCCAAAATCATACAAATTTTTTTGTTAGAGTACGATCCGATCTACTACACATTAAAATAATTTTTTTTTAATGTTTGGAAGTAATGTGAATATGATAGTGGCATGCATATAAGGTGAAGGAATTATAAGTTAATTATTTAGTATACACTCAATGGCACATGATGTTTTGGAGCTTTTGAATCTATATTTGAGATATGTATATACATACATACATATATATATATATATAATTAATTTTATTATATAATATAAATATAAAATGTTAATTAACTTTTATGAAAGATTAAATAAATATTTGTGACACACGCATTAATTGAAGGCTTGCTTACAAAAAAGTTTCAAAGATATTATATGTTATCTAAGCGCAAATTTAAATGCCTCCTGCATAGCTGATGCAGTGATGTGAATTGCATGCTGGTAGATATCATAGGTTCTCGCATGCTTAAACTATATTATTATATTGTCTGCAAACGTTTAAGGGTCATTGTAAAAATGGGTAAATGTTCAAATTACACTGGCCTGCTGCCAATTCGATACGATTTCTTAGAGAGTGTCAGAATTGCATGTAAGAATATTTCAAAAAGTGACAATGAACACCTGTAGAGAATTATTGATATTGCACAGTAACGTATTGAAAATAATTTTGTTCACTATCCCTCGCATTTAAACTTATACATATACATGATTGTGTTGCGTAAGGCTTTTATATTTACCGGGCCGTCAATCTAGAGGCAGGAGTTCAAGCAGTTAGTTCCGTTCCGGTATTATGTACATGGGGGGTGGTAATATATTTATAACCGGACCAAAAGCGGTGTTAGTTATAGTATCGCCAGTTCAACCTCTTTAGCATTGGTATAGGAGTAATAAATGCAGACGAAGCTTATACAAAAGTATTTGCTATTGATCTAAATCAAATGCATTGCGGCTAAACTAGCAAGAAACTAGATTAAGGGGGCCATCATGATACAATTTTATTGAGGTTGTTCCATTTAGTGTTTGTAACTAGGGATTACGGTTGCGAATGGTTTGGATGCACACTGCGTAGCGGACGACATATTTGAATGTTGCAACTGTGATGTCAAACTCATTTTCCTCAGAGTGTGTTGGTCGCCAGCACATAGGCTTAGTACAGCCGGGAAACCGTATTGAGCTGATGGTTGAGCGTGGAGGAAGACAAGAAGATGCCACGCGGATGGTGGTGGGGTATGCTGTTGTGTATGAACGAATGTCCAGATCGTCTTAATTCGAGGCACAGACGTACGAAAGATCAATAATAATTCATAACGAATTATCATGTTTTTGCGAAGATTAGATGTTTCAGCAGAACAAACCAGGATCGTTGGTCGCTAATTGCGAACAACGCGCTGCCGTCTGGGATGAACATCGACGAACGATGTTCATTTACAGATAACACGTCCGATGAGGAAATGGTGAAGGGACGAAACGAGGTTCCCCGATGATGTCGACCCACCCCCCCCCGGTCAATCGAAACGAATAGGCACGTATACGGCAGATTTCATGGACCGAACCTCCTATGTAATGGTGTGTAAATTGACGTAGATGCTGCCCTGCAGATTTTGTTTGTCTCCATGGTTGGCACGAGCTTCCCCTATAAAAACTGAAACTCGTTTGGATGAATCAATCAGACTGAGTCAAGGGATTCATTTGGGTTCGAAAGATCAATTGGATTAGCTTTTTTGTTTGCGAATATAATACCACGCTCGAACGCCACCAGAACTTTCCAACGCTCCTGCAGTCGACTACTCCACTTATTATGGGTTTTTTAGGTGTAAGAACTCTGAATGCAGTTTGGAGACTGCGTGCCGATGGTAACCGTCAAAACATCATTCTTCGAATCACTCAAATATGTTGGTCTGCCCCCATGCTTGAAATGAACTCTACTCTGCTCTCGCAACGACAGAGCCAAAAATCACGGTCGTCCCTTCTTGCGAGGAGATTGTGATATGATAAGGGGTGATGCGTCGACCTCAATCGCTACCAATTTGAAAGAATTCATAGATCGTCGTTTTCGGCTATGCATCGCTATAAGAAAATTGGTTTAGGAAAACAGAAGGCAATTGGCCCAAGTAATTCGGCGATGTAGAAGAAGTCCTTATCAACGTTCGCCTAGGTTGGAATGGAAGCATGTGCACCGTTTAATAATCCCTGGTACTTTACTATTGTGCCGTCCAAGTTGGAGGTGGAACCCTATAACCAGTGCAGCGATCAGAACCGTTAACATAATTTGTATCATTCCTTTTGGGCTTCGCGCATCAATTCAGGGTTTTCCCCCATTTGGTCCTCCTATGGAGATGTATAGATGTTGGACACACCTGTACGGTAAGTACAAGGGAAAAAACTTCCTTACTTTTGCGACGTGTCCGGATGCAAATATAGGCACCAAATATTTCCCTTTTGCATTCGCTATTTGTGCAAAGGAAAGTTTGGAACACCAATGGAATTGGTTTTTCTGTGTTTGTCTTTCGTTCCAATTAAACCGATAAGGGCGACATTTGCCTATATAATCATCAATAGGCATCCAGGGATCCACGCTGCAGTGTCGCACAATCCCGAATTGTCAGCCACCGCGTTCGCACCCGAATTCTTTGCCTTTCGACACCGCACATACGTTTGTAAGCAAACTTTCAACAGAAAGTGCACAGTGTCACTCTGAAGCGAATGACCTTGACCGGGCCGGGAAGGGACCATCAAGGTTTTTAGAAAGTTTAACCTTAAACATGGGTGATTGAGAAGATCTTCAATGAGGGGTGGGGGAAACCCGCCGAGACGTTCTTTGAATCAAATCGCGCCTTCAATATTGTGGACTTCTCCAGTGCCACGACGGGGGCAGAAAGGTAATGGAACATGACGACAAACCTCGGTCGAATGTTTCCCAACGCCGTCCCTCAAGGGCCGCCTCGTAGCCTCCTAATCACTGCCCTCTTTCATTCTGTGCAACTGGACATTTTTATCGCCGTTTTGCAACAATTATTTTTCAACGATCCGATGGGAGGGCTGCGCGTAATGCAATATCAGTGAGGAAATGCATTTAAAACTCCCTCAATATTATTGCTTGCCGATGGAAGAGAAGTTGACGCGACCGTACATCGCGTGACGAGTTTCAAAACCGGTCCCTAGGAAAGTACGTTTTATTAGCATCACGAACTGCGCATGTTGGGACCTCATAAAGGAAAAAGTGAAAAAAAACGCTGGCGCAATTCAGGAATTGCAAAGCGTCCATGCCTTCGTGTGGGAAGTGGCAAAGCCCTCCTTACACCTTTCCATCCTCCCCACCTTCTCAGCTGGCAATGTGCGTAGACCCACTTAAAACCAACGCCCATGCAGTACTTGAAGCCTTGTTGGAGCACACCGCTGAACTTAATGCGAAATAATGTGGGGTTTTCAAAACCACCGATTACTTTTGCACGAAGGGGAATACTAAGCCAGCATCGTCCGTTGCTTCGACTAATACAGGCAATTTCAGCTTATGCTCGACAAAAGGAAAGTTAAGTTTCCGTCCAAGGAGCCCTCTATACACCAATTGAGATGGGACGCCTAGGGAAAGTAGGAAAGGGAGCACGTGGCAGTATAATGTCATCAGAAGGGCATAAAATCGCACAAGGTGTCCGACAAGGACCCACTCGGGCGATTGGCAGCGGACCATCGCGTTGATGTCGTATGCAGTTTAATAACTATTTTCACACAGGTTTTTTTTTTTTTTTTTTGGTATAACCTATTTCTTTCTGATGCAAACGATGCAATTTTTCCAGGATTGAATCCCCGGGCCCGTTCCGAATCCGAGCGTATTGACAGTGGCCGATCATCACCAAGGGCCCTAAGCCGAGCTTGGACCATGAGGGCATGCGGAGCCCCTGTGCTTCAGGGGGGCACGCAGTTTTGCCGAGCGTTGTTTAAAGGGCAAAACCCCGCATTGTCCAGCCTGATACGTGAATTGCGGGGTTTTTAATGCAGATTTATCGGATTGCCTCATAATTCGCTTGCATTGGGCAATCTTGTCCCCAACATCAAATGGTGAGCGATGGGAAGACCCGAGACGCCAACAGTTCCACCTACCCTCATGGCGAGGCACCGTCCACATTTACATACAGACTAGCTATTTGTTCCGGTTTTTGCCGATTGAATGGGCGACTGTCACTGGTCGCACTGCCCAGACAGTGAGGGACCTACAGACCGTCAGGGTTGACTCGCACTGCGTACTATGTGCGAGCGTTGTAGGTGTCGTTCCGGCCTGACAGCGAGTTTGGTTGGTGGCACGCATCCCGTATGCGTTCCTTTAGGGGGGATGCATTTTTCGTTGAGCTCCTGGCCACATGAGATGTTCAGACGATAGCAATGCCACGCACAGAGCCCCAACTTTTGTTGCGTTTGATTGGTGGGGGTGATTCTTCTCGGAATTTTTTGGCAATATGCGCATCTGATGTTCCTTCAACTCCTTGAGGGAACTCAGAAGCGTGTCACTCGTCACAAGTTTGGGGTCCCGCCACTTTTGGCGTGTTTGTAAGGGAGATGTTGTCCGCGCCCCGCGCACGTCAAAAACCACTCGAAGGAACACAAATTGCGGGCCCATTCGTTTTACATCAGGGTTGGGCTGGGGAAAGGAGATTTCCTTCATTCAGCTGCCAACTACAGCGGCGGGTTTTCCTCTAGATTGAGAGGGGTCAGAAATTGTCCCGGTTGTTCCGCATTGATCCTCCCTCCCACCTCGTATATTGGTTTAGTACAAATTATCTCACCCTTCTCATTCACTCAATTAACTATTACGAATTACTAAATTCGTAATTAGGTAGTAGTCTTCCATTTTTTTGGGAACGTTAGTAACAGTTTTTCATCTTATTAAGAATGGAGGGGAGACGACTTAGGCATTCGATGGGTGGCGCTTCACCACCGTTGCCCCTGTACAGGTTCGAGTTGGACATGCCACCGGGAGCATGAGTATAATCAATTAAAGTATAGCACGTGATATTATTTCTTTTCTTTCTTTCAGTTGTGGTATAGTTCCGATATTATTTTTTTTGTTTTGTTCTAACTTGCCAGTTTTATATGATGCCCCCCGACCCGGATGAGATTTTAGAATCAAAAAAAAAAAAAAAAAAAAAAAAGGCCGACATGCCGTCCTCGCCTTATGTCAGACGGGAAGTACCTGTGGGGTGAGCCCCGTCGAGATGGCCCCTCAATAAATTGCTTTTTCATACTTATTGAATGGGTAATCTCCCCCCCAAATTGAGTTCATGTCGCAGTTCGGGTTTCCGACAAGAGTTCATTCCCCTTTCCGCACCATTTTATGACTTTCGGGGGTAGATATTGTTGGGGAGACGATCTCCACGGGCATGGATGGGCGGGTTCAAGGGGGGTCACAGACTGGTCGAGGATGCACGCGATATTCAATTACGTCCACTAACGTGGGGAGCATCGGCTAGGCAAATTTAAATGCCTCCTGCATAGCTGATGCAGTGATGTGAATTGCACATGCTGGTAGATATCATCGGTTCTGCTGCTTAAAACTATATTATTATATTGTCTGCAACGTTTAAGGGTCATTGTAAAAATGGGTAAAGTTCAAATTACACTTGCATGCTGCCCAAATTTCGATACGAATTTTCTTAGAGAAGTCAGATTGCATGTAAGAATATTTTCAAAGTGACAAGTGAAAAATTTAGAGAATATTGATGCACATTAACGTATGAAAATAATTTTTGTTCACTATTCAACTAGCAGACAACTTATTTACATAAAATTATTGTTTTGCGTAGGTCTTTTATATTTACCGGGCGTCAATCTAGATGGCAGAAAGTCAAGCAGATTCCGGTTCCGTATTATTGTACATGGGGGGTAAAATTATAACCCAGGACAAAGCGGGTTAGTTATATATTTAGCCAGTTCAACCTTTAAGAATTGGCATAGTGAACTAAATTTGCAGTACGAAGATATACAAGTATTGCATATGTGATCACTAACTCCAATATGCATTGCGGCTAACCGCAAGATACCCGATTACGGGGCATCTGATACAATCTTTCTATGAGGTTGTTCCTGTAACTAGTGATTACGGTTGCCGCATGGTTTGGATGCACACGCGTAGGGACGACCTTTTGACTGTGCAACGATGTCAAACTCATTCCTCAGATGGGTGTCGCCGCACATAGGCAGCCGGGAACGTCTATTGAGATTGTGGTTGAAGCGAGAAGAAGATAAGTGGTTGGTGGGAGCCCTGTTGGGGATATGAACGCATGTCCATGATCGTAATTAGAGGCACAGACGACGAAGGAAACAAAAAAAAAAACAATACTATTCATACGAATTATAATGGTGTTTCCGAAGATGTTCAGCAGAACAACCAGGATCGTTGTCGCCTATTGCGGAACAACGCGACTAAGACGTCGGGATGAACATCACGAACGAGTTCATTTACAAGAGAACACGTACGATGAGGACACATTGGTGAAGGGACGAACGAGGTCCCCGAGATGTCGCACCACCCCCCCCCGGTCAATCGAACGAGGCACGTATACGGAGATTCATGGCAGAACCTCCTATGTATGGTGTAATTGACGTAGATTGCCCTGTGCAGATTGCCCATGTGACGAGCTTCCTATACGAGATAAACTCGTTGGGATGAATCATCAGAACTGAGTCAGGGATGCTATTTGGGTCGAAAGATCAATTGATAGCTTTTGTGACGAATATACCACGCTCGGACGCACATGACTTCACGTTGCAGCGACCCCACATATGGTTGTTAGGTGTAAAACTCTGAATGCAGTTGGAGACTGCGTGCGAGTACGTCAGAACAGCGATTTTCGAATCACTCAATATGGGGCGTCTGCACACATCTTAATGAACTCTGCTCGACAAGACCATAGCCAAATCACGCGTCCCTTATTGCTAAGGAGTGGTGAATAGATAAGGGGTGATGCGTCGACCTCAATCGCACATGAAAAATCATAGATCGGTTTCGGCTATTCCATCTTCATATAAGAACAATTGGTTAGAAACAGGAAGGCAATTGCCAAGTATCGGCGATTAGGAGAAGTCTTATCAGACGTTGCCTAGGTGGATGGAAGCAATGTGCACTTATAATCCTGGTATGTCGTAAGGGAGGTGGAACCCTATACCAGGCAGCGAGCAGACCGAACATTTTATCAGTCTTTTGGGCGGTTGCAGCATCAATTCAGGGTTTTACCCATTGTCCTCCTATGATATGTATAGATGGGGACAACCTGTACGGTAAGTAACAAGGGAAACTCCTTTACTGCGACGTGTCCGGTGCAAATAGGCAAATATTTCCCTGTGCATTCGCTATTGCTGCAAAAAGCGAAAGTTGGACACATGGAATTGGTTTCTGTGTTGTCTTCGTTCCATTACCGATAGGGACGACATTTGCCTTATATCGATGGCATCCAGGATCATCGAGGCAGTGTCTCACAATCCCGATTGGCAGCCACAGAGTGGACGCACCACAGATCTGCATTCGACACGTTGTAAGCAACTTCAGCACGAAAGTGCACAGTGTCAATCTGAAGCGAATGGCTGAGCGGGCGGGAAGGGACCATCAGGTTAGAAAGTTTAACATGTGGATGGAGAAGATCTTCAATGAGGGTGGGGAACCCGCGAAGACGTTCTTTGATCAAATCGCTCCTCATATGTGGACTCAGTGCCACGACGGGGGCAGAAGGTATGGGAACATGACGACAAACCTCGTCGAATGTTTCAACGCCGTCCTTAAGGGCGCTCGTAGCCTCCTAATCACTGCTCTTGTGCAACTGACATTTTATCGCGTTGCACATTATTTCAACAGCCGATGGGAGGCTGCTCGTAATGCAATATCATGAGGAAATGCATTAACTCCTCATATATTGCTTGCGATGGAAAGAAGGAAGTTGAAGGCGACCGGACATCGCGTGACGATGTTCAACCGGTCTAGAAGTACTTTTAGCATCACGACTGCGCAGTTGGGACCTCATAAAGGAAACAACGTGCAAACGCTGCGCATTCAGGATTTGCACGTCTGCTCGTGTGGGAAGTGGCAAGCCTTACACTTTCCATGCTCCCACCTTCTCGCTGCATGTGCGGAGACACGACTTAACGCCATGCAGTACATTGAGCCTTGTTGGAGCACCGCTGAACATTATGCGACATATGTGGCGGATTTTCAACCGATTATGCACGAGGTATACTAGCCAGCATCGTCGTTGTCGACTATACAGGCAAATTCAGCGTATGCTCGACATAAAGGTCGTCCAAGGAGCTCTCGTATACACAATGAGATGGACGCTAGGGAAAGTAGGAAAAGGAGCACGTGCAGTATATGTCATCAAGAAGGGCATAATCGCACAAGGTGTCCGACAAGGACCCACTCGGGCGATGCAGCGAGACCATCGCGTTGATGTCGTATGCAGTTTTATACTATTTCACACAGGTTTTTTTTTTTTTTTTTGTATATACCTATTCTGATGCAACGATGCATTTCCAGGATTGATCCAGGGCCGTCCGATCCGAGCGTATTGACGATGGGCGATCATCACAGGGCTAGCCGAGCGTGGACTGATGGGCATGCGGAGCCCCTGTGCTGCCGAGGGGGCACGCAGTTTGCCGAGCGTTGGTTAAAGGCAAACCCCCGCATTGTCCAGCTGATACGTGATGCGGGGTTTTATGGCATTTATCGGATTGCTCATATCCAGCTTGATTGGCATCTTGTCACATCATTGGTGGAGCGATGGAGACCCGAGACGCACACGTTCCACCTACCTCATGGCGAGGCCACCGTCACATTACAGGACGTAGCTATTTTGTTCGGGTTGCCGATTGATGGGCGAGCTGTCACTGGTCGCACTGCCGGACCAGTGGAGGGACCTACAGACCGTCAGGGTCGACTCGCACTGCGTACTATGTGCGAGCGTTTGTTAGGTGTCGTTCCGCCTGACAGCGAGTTGGTTGGTGCACGCATCCGTATGCGGTTCCTTGAGGGGGATGCATTTCGTGAGCTCCTGGCACATGCAGATGTTCAGACGATAGCATGCCACGCACGAGCCCACTTGTTGCGTTTGATTTGTGGGGTGATCTTCTCGGATGTTTTTGGCAATTATGCGCATCTGATGTTCCTTCCACTCCTTGAGGACTTCAGAGCGTGTCACTCGTACAGTTGGGGGTCCGCCACTTTGGCGTGGTTGTACAGGGAGATGTGTCGCGCCGCGCACCACTCGAAGACACAAATTGCGGGCCCCCTTCGTTTACTCCAGGTTTGGGCTTGGGAGAGATTTCCTTCATTCGCGCCTACGCGGCGAGGTTTCCTATAGATTGAGAGGGGTCAGGATGGTCGTCCGATTGATCCTCTCCCACTCGTATATTGGTTAGTACAAATTTTATCTAACCCTTCTCATTCACTCAATAACTATTACGAATACTAATTCGTAATATGTAGTAGTCTTCCATTTGGGAACTTACGTTTCATCTTATAAAGATGGAGGGACGACTTGAGGGCATCGATGGTTGCGCTTCACACATTGCCCTGGTACAGGTTCGAGTTGGACATGCACCGGGAGCATGAGGTATAAATCAATTAAAGTATAGCACATGATATTATTTCTTTCTTTCTTTCAGTTGTGTATAGTTCCGATATTATTTTTGTTTTGTCTAACTGCAGTTTATATGGATGCCCTACACGGATGAGATTTTAGCCGACATGCCGCCTGCCTATGCAGACGGGAGGGACCTGTGGGTAGCGCGAGTGCCACTCATATGCTTTCATATTATTGAATGGTATCTCCCCGATTGAGTCATGCGACAGTTCGGGTTTCGACAGGTCATTCCCGCCCCATTTATGACTTCGGGGGTAGATATTGTTGGGGACGATCTCCACGGCATGGATGGGCGCGGTCAAGGGGTCACAGACTGGTCGAGGATGCACGCGATATTCGTCACTACGTGGGAGCATCGGCGAGACTACATCGTACGAGGGGTGGCGGAGCACAGTCCGATGCGTCTAGATGACCCATACTTCACTTGGTATAGGTCTATCACACGCCGCTTCGTCGACAGGACCGCAGCTGTATATTTGAGCCTCGTAAGAAGATTAATGCCAGAACTCATTTTATTATATATACGTTCCGATTTGAATGCGTTAATAATATATGTTCATATCCTGCAGGCTGACATAGTCATTGAGGCAGACCAAATCTCGTCGAATCCTGCGATCCACCAATTGATGAGTGCTGCACTAGACCTCGTCCACGAGGACGATCGACAGATCTCAGAACGAGGAGGTCGACCTGATGTACCAACACGAGAAGGTCAACCAGCTCCAATACAAGGAGGAGGACATGCCTCCTCTAGTCGTCCAGGGACTCCCATGTCCTCCCCACCAGTCGTACAGGCCGAGTACTTATTCGGCCCGTCAGCGCCTTATGCACCTTCCACTGCAGCTCATATTGCCGGACTATCGAGCAGACCGACTGATGCCGCATCCGACTCTGCTGCTACCCCATCCATGTCATTTTTATTAGACGATCTTTTCGATGGGGTGGGGGTCGATGCACCCCCTATGCCGCCTCGTTCTCTTCCCGAGACATCGTATCATTTCTCACCGCGTGCGCTCCACATGGCTGATGATGATGATGCAGCACCTCTTGGTGGAGAGGATTCACATCCAGCACGACAGGACAGAACACCTGATGATGCTGACGAGCAGGGAGAGGGTAGACGCAGATGGCAGCCATCACGACCCCGGAGACGACCTCGCTGCGGCACGGAGTAGTTTAGCATTATTTTAATTGCATTTTATTTGTATGTATATCAATGATTGTTTTGATTTCATTTGTATATAATTGATTCTTTTTTTTATTCTTTTGTATATATCATTTAATAATTCGTATCTCTAAAGAATTCAATACTGTCAAATATAAAAAATGACACATAATTCGTATCGCTAAAATTTGCATGTCTAGTTAAGTTAATTCCTTAAATTGAATTGTCTTTTACTGCAAAATTCGTGTCGCTAAAATTTGTATGTCTGCATGCATTTACGTGCGTCGTCAGATCCAAACGTGTTTCAGTACTCTAAACATTTACACGTTAACCTGCCCTCACCGCCATATACTACATGCACCGAAAATCTTAGGGAGCACTTAATATATGTTCTCTCCATTAAACTCCTAGTTAATTTGTCTTAAAGTATATTAATTAATTACGTATATTAATTTTAATAAAAAAATATTATTGATTAAGTGATATATTAATTTTGAGAGTATGTATATCCTTAATTAAAGTTTATTTCATGATTTCTCTAAACTTATACTTTAATTGACTATCCAAATTTAAAGTTCAAACTTCATGTAGTTACAACATGTAAGAATCGTTAATTTTGCATTTGAATTTAAATTTGTATAATTAGAAAAAGTTTAGTATGGTTTTCTCTACATTCATGAAAATAATATTTTAAGAAATTAAATATATATAAAATAAAAATATATTTTAAATTTTTTATATAAATTTAGAAAATAAAAAATTAATTTGATATTTTTACAATTATTTGAAAAATTAAAAATATTTGTTTCCACACGCAAATAATGTTACATCTTTTTTTTTATCTTTTAATTTTATATAAATAATATTGTACTTTCATTTTTACACACATGCGTCAAGGCGAGAGAGGTCCAATTTTTGAACTTGAAAGAAAATAATAATAAATCTCGTTCTCATGAAATATCCCTGCCTTCTTCCTCCTTTCTCACAGTGCAGGTTATTATTAACTTGAAGCGCAACCTGGCAAATTGAACTATATATTCTGTGTTTTGAATATTTCATATATTTTAATTTAGCGATAGACATGCCTTTTGTCAAAGGAATTGTAGAGATAATTATTATTTTTGTTTTTTAATTAGACTCAATTTTTTAAAAATTTAATTATTTTAATATGAATGGGTGACTAAGACAAAAAAGCATTCTAATAATAATTCAATTTGATTCAAATCCTACTTTCAAACACCAAAAGGATGGGTCAAAATAATTGATTTAGTATGCGGATAGTCAAAATATAATAAAAAAGAGTAAAAACAAAAAAATTAAGACGTACGAAGAGGTATTGATGCTGCTATTATCTTTCATACACTCCTTAGAGAGACTATATGCATGTAATATAATATTTATAATTACATATGTAAAAAAAATTTTGTTCGGTCTCTAATCCACTCATTTTAAAATATCATTTTATTAAGGACAAATTTTGTTATTCCACATGCATTTAATAGTTAACTGACAAAATAATCATTTCGTCAATAAAATTCAATTATAAGAAATTTTGTAGTAATTTTTGTAAATTCAGGGGTTAGAATCATATTTTGAAATTTTTTTTTGGATTTTATCCAAATTTTTATGACAAAATACTTATTTATAATCAATAATTTCTTTTATGTAAATTTTTTTAAAAAAATTATATATTTACAATTTAAAAATTAAAATTTAAGTTTAAATTATATTTTTAAGGAAAAGTTATGATTAAATTTATTAAAAGGGAATGTTTATTATTTAAATTTAAATTTGCAAAAAAGGGGAGTAAATAGAGCCAGAAATCTTGCAGGACTAACCTACGAGATTTTCCCACTGTCACGTGTCACCACCGTGTTCGTCTGAGTCTTTAAATCTCGCAGCATGAAGCTGCAAGATTTTCTCTGCACTCTGCCACGCATCAGCTTCTCATTGGCATCGCTTTTAAATCTCGCAGCATGAAGTTGCGAGATTACGTGAGCATTATTTTGGAAAAAAATTTCCCAATCAGAGTGTTATTTTATATTTTATTTGTTTTTAATTATAAAACGGGAAAAAACTCCGGAAAAGATCCTGGGAAAATTTTCTTTATTTCAATTTCCTTTCTGTTGCCTAAAAAAAACTTTTTGCTCTGCCCTCCGTTTCACCGTTGATGGTTCTTCAGCTCCCAGTTCTTGAAAATTATTAAATATATAGATATATACATAAAACTTAATACTATTTTATTTTATATTCTCCTCAAGTTTGGGAAAAGACATAATTTGTTTGAGGCTTCAAAAATTTTCGAAATAAAAAGATAATTTAGGTGACTAAAAATAATCATTTGCCACCATTTTCAAAGGCAACAAACATGAAAAAACTTGAATTTTTTATTACATCATTTTATTTGAAATAACTATTACTGGTGTTCAATGTGAATGTATATTTGTTTAGAAAAATATTTTTTTATTCATATTTTTGCCCCCACTGAGAAATAATTCTGAGCCTGCCGCTACATTCTATGCTAACCGGTAGCTTAAAATTTGAAATTTGAATTTAGGTTAAATGTAGCATACACATACATTGTCAAATTCACATATTCAATTAAGTTCAAAACTTTGAAACTCAAACTCCCAAACTGCAATCTATCTAAATTCCACATATATTAAGAATGCTATATATTTAAATGGTAATTAATTAACCCGGCCATCTAAGTTAATATAATTCAACATATACAATGGACAGGGCGGCTTGCACTCTTTCCAAGTTTAGTACTGTACCATAGTATCCAAAGCGACATGATGGTGACTGAAGTCCCAAAATTATCAAATATATATATACAATTATAAAAATGGTGACAAATATAAGGATGGCCGTGCATGCATGCTGCACATTCTGGAATGTGTTCAGTTAAATTAAAGCATTAATGCGTAGCTAGTAAGAATTTTAAATCACCATTATTATTAAATTCAGCTAAAAATGTTAATTAATTTTGTGATGAGATGTACAGAACCTACAGATGTCCCCATTGCAAAAAAATGACAGGTGAAAAATGATCGAGATCCCTGCCTGAGAACAATTCAAAAGTGGAAAATGATGGAATGCACAAAATCAAAATTAATTATATCTGAAGTAAAAAAAAAAAATCGAAAGAAAATAAATTTCCCAGACTACATAATTCAATATGTAGGATTAAAGCAAGCATGCAGATTCTCCTGCAGTCCAACTGGTAATTAGATAATGAAGTCATGCAATGCATGGCAGAAACTTAATTGGATGGGGATATGTTAGACGTATGAGGAAAGGGAACCATATTGCCAAGGCGCTTACTATATATGAATACAACGAAAACAACACATTCACAGGCATTCTCAACACGTCACGTTCATACAATTAATCCATCTACAGTCTCAGCGGAGAGAGAGAGAGAGAGAGAGAGGTTGATGCAGCGACTCCTGCATGAATTAATTAGCCTCTGTACGTATACAGATATACACACACACACACACACACACAAAAACGGGTGGGCAGCTAGTGAGTAAGCAGTAGTGTAATTGAAGTACGTTGTAGGCTTGCAGCAATTAGCTGAACTATTAGTGATGGCAGGAGCAGCAGCAAACATGGCAGCGAGGGTTGTGAGCAATTCCAGCTTGGGGCTGGATCGAGTGGTGAAGATAGCAGTGCCTTGCTTCGAAGCTCTGGTGAACTAGAAGCATGAAATCAAAGACATCACTATGGTGGTGGCCACCGATTCCTGCCCCCAGACTGATCTGAAACCTATCGAGACTCTCTGCCGGGAGCTGGACTACTACTTCGAGGGCATTTACAGGGAAATGATCTCGCCCGCCGACGACCATACTAACATTAATGCCGGCCCTTCTTCCACTACTACTGTTGCGTCTGCCCCCGCCGGCACCTCCTCCATGAGAAGACCAACGAAAGGTAGTGCCGCGCGCCGGCCGCATGCATGCATGCATTTGATCAATCAGTCAATGCCGGCCGCGCGCCGGCCGCACGTCGTAAATAATGTTGTCTAAAGCATTAGTTTACTTTCTTAATTTCAAGCATCTGCATGCATGGCCTACCCCTCAAGTTCTCTGTCTGCATTAACGGCTGGATGATGCACGTCGCCTTTAATTATCTTCCTTCAATTCGTCCCGCGCTTGCGCCAGATGTATGGACGCACGTCTGTGATGATATGTGCTATCTTTGATTTGGTTGTTTCAATCTGATTCTCCACCCTCTATATGCATACATACATATGTATACAATTACTTATTAGCAGCTGCAGCCATGCAGGAGATGTTAATTAATAAGACTGGAGGGAGAGATGAGTTAAGAGGAAGAATAGGTTAAAGGTAGAGGGACATCGTTAAGAGGAAAAATTAGTTATAATTATCAGTAAGTTAATATATATGAAGGGGGCATAATTAAATGAATAAATTAGCGGATCACTAAAAATTTGTCTCATTTTAACCCGATTCACCTTGATTCGTACCCATCCATTTAACATTTCTATTCTAATATATGATAAGTTTATAATTGACAACACTTACTACAACAGTGGTGTGACAATCTTTGCAGCCATAGGTGTGCATTGTAGAAAACTTTATTTATTTATTTTTATGTACAAGACATTATTTTTAAGCAGCAATTGTCCCCTATATGATACAGGCCTACATAACCAAATGAGTGCAAGCCTGTAGTACTTTTATTACTCATTTGGTTTCTAGGGCACAATCATTATGTAGGAGAAATGGGCAAGCGGTTAAGGCATTGCATTGGAACTTTTGTTTACCGAAGATTTGAATCCCTCACTTTCACTGACGTCAGGCAATATTTTCCTTCTACCAATAGCTAAATATGAAAATTCATTGCTAAACCTTTTTTTTTACTAGAAGTCAGTAAAATAGTAAAGCCCCAAACTGGGATTGGGCAAAATGGAAATCAAGGACTCTAAACATGCATGCTAGCTTTCTTAAGGATTATGACTTTGTAATTCCCTTCTGGCGCAAGCTGATAAATTATATACAGAATTCGTGCTTCTGCTTCTTAAATTATAAATATATTGAAAATAAGTTTTTCATTTTATAAGTTTGATATTAATACATATAAGATCATATGTTTAACATGTAAAGTTGAGTGAGAGATCCATGTATAATTTGTTCCTGTTCTAGCTGCAATGCTGCAGTAGTAGTGCACTGTGATATTTGGGGAAACAGGTAAAGCTGCTAAACCTGCTACTACTAAGATTGGAGTAACCCAAATCCGCAGAAGATACAACTAATTTGCACCCAAAAATAGAAAAAATTATTACTAGTGAAAAAAGTTCAATAGATATCTTGAAAGTGAAATTTTTCATTATTTCAGTAATTCAATTTCTCTGCTAGTGCAAGAAGCAACCTTTTCCTCTGCCCTCTGTTTCATTGTTGAATGTGTGTTCTATGATGGAAATGCTCTGAAAGATAAACAGGGCTGTGAATGCCCCCTCCGGATCCGGCTGTTGCCTAGAACATCCATTTGCCATCCCCAATTCCGATTCTGACTCGGAGTAGGCATGCCTTCGGACCTATTTTTGTGCTTTTGCGGCACACTTTTGTTTTTTATTTTCTTTTATTTTCCGTGTATTTTCTTATCTGCTCCACACCATGATTTTGAAAACGGTACAAGTGCTTGTAATGATCTATTCACCTTGTACTGCCTTTGGTATTAATGAAAATTTCACGGTGTTTTTGGTTTACTTGTCTTTGGTGCTATAGTGTATTATTGCATGCATGCTATTTCTGGACTCTCTGTTTTTCCATATGCAGGTACATTGGTTGCCATTCATTGCACCATGCAGTGCACTCTCTCATTCCCAAGTGTTGTTCTTTTTTTCCACACTTCAGTGAGGACACTGAAGCTCTGAGTTCGGGGTAACTTAAGACTCTATATTTGGATTTAGAGTTGTATCAAATTTGAAGAAGATATAAAATAAAATTATATTAAATTTTGTTTAAATTTATTCAAATTCAAATTTGAGATCTAAAATTTATGATTCCAAACGCAATTAAGGGTTGTTGCACAAACCTATTTCGCGGGTTTCTTCTTATGAGAAATTCGAAGGATTTTATGTTGATATCTTGGACCAATCAAAGAATACAACATGTCAGTTCATCATCAAACAACACATCATCCTTTTTTTCCTTACCTTTCTCTTAGAATCTCTTCCCTAGAATCTGATTACATACAAACCCACACACAAACAAGCAATCCCTCATTACTAAGAATAAAATATCTGAATATTAATATAACCCAAAACTGGATACATTATTGTTCAATACACCAAAATACAAATAATTCATCACGGGATTCCAAGACTAATGAAAAGATGGAATGCACAAAATGAACAATTAATTACTTTATAAGTATTAAAAAAAGTTACAAAAAACCAATCACATGCATATATAGGATATAATTCAATCAAATTAAAAGCAAAGTACGGAGATTGAGGAAAGGGAGTTATTGCAAGGTGTAATGCTCCTAGACTCAATTCCGATGAAAGATTATATGCCAAATAGATTATCCGCTTTAGCGTACAGATCTCACGAATTTATCCTATTAAAGGCACCTCACATAGTTGGAGTCTAAACCATTCTTCTAAGCCCACAATCTATTTAATACACATCCAACGTGGGATCGTGACAGACTCTTCCATTTGATATCTCACACCCTTGTCAAAGTAGCTTACATTCTATGTGAGAGCCACCTACATGATAGTACTCTCACAATAGCTTTAATACCAAATATAACAATCTAGACCCAATTCCAAAAAAATATTATTGCTATAATCCACTAGCCTCGCGGATTTATCCTATCCAAGGCGCCCAGGAGCAGCTTTTCACAATATGGGACCCTAGGCGACTGAGATCCTTAATATTTTGTTTAATTTTTATTTTTATTTAAAATTAATTTCACCAAATACAATGATTTAATTAGGAGCCTTTAATATTTTATTTAATTTTTATTTTTATTTAAAATTAATTTCACCAAATCGAATTCCATAAATAATATTAACATTATTATATTAAAAAAGAAATTAGGGGCCCAAAATTTTTGGGGCCCTAGGCAAGCACCTCAGTTGCCTAAATGTTGAGCCGGCCCCGAAGGCGCCTCACATAATTGAAGTTCAAATCATTCTTCTAAGCTTAAGATCTTCCCAGTACACATCCAATGCGGAACCATAATACAAGGCGCCTATCATATACTAATACAATGAAAACAACACTCAGACATCCCAATCTCTCTCCTTCCCCTCACATCCATACAAATTATACTAATTAGTCTAGCCGAGAGAGAAAGAGATCAAGAAGAGAAGATAGTGATCCTCTTCGTTTC